>NC_079214.1:28678748-28978748 GCF_029633865.1 Lampris incognitus | reverse complement strand
TTTTGATGTGGGCCTTGATGTTATCTTTATATTGCTTCTGTTGTCCTCCTGGGGCATGGCGTCCTGTCATGAGCTGAGAGTAAAAGACTAGTTTCGGGAGGTGAGAGTCAGACGTGGAGAACATGGCCAGTCCATCTCAGCTGATGTTGTGCGATGGTGGCAGTGATAGTAGGCATGTTGGCCTCCTCGAGGATGCTGAAGTTGGTGCGCTTATCCTCCTAGCTGATCTTAAGGATCTTCCTGTGGCATCGCTGTTGGTATGCCTCGAGTGCCTTCAGGTGCTTGCTATATCTAGTCCAGATTTCTGACCCATACAGTAGGGTAGGCAGCACTACCGCTTTTTACACCAGAATTTTTGTTCTGGCCTGAAGACTGCGGTTTTCAAAAAACCCTTTTTACTCAATCTTGAGAAGGCCCGGTTGGCACAAGAGATCATGGTGTATTTCAATGTCAATGTTTGCTTTGAAGGAGAGAAGGCTGCCAAGATATGGGAACTGTTCAACGTTTTCGAATCTGGTGTTGTCTACAGAGATGGATGGGGGCAGAACAGGTATATTTCTGTTTGGTGGGGGTTGGTAGAGGATATGGGTCTTTTTTATGTTAATAGCCAGGCCCAAGCTGCTTGTATGCCTTTGCAAAGGCGTCCAGTATGTTCTGTAGTTCGTCTTCCATGAGGGACACTAAGGGGGCATCATCAGCGTACTGCAGCTCTATGATGGATGTGGTGGTGGTTTTACCTTTAGCCTGAATCTGTTAATATTCAAAAGATTCCCATCAGTCCTGTACATGATTTTGACTCCCTGAGGCAGATTGGGACCTGTGAGGTGGAGGATGGTGGCAATGAAGACAGAGAACAGGGTTGGGTAATGACACAGCCTTGTTTAACTCCTGTGTGGACCTTGAAGGACTGTCTCGTCTCCATGTTTCGTCTCCATAACTGCTGAGTACTCTAGCTGACATATTGTCATGCAGTAGTCATGGTACTCTGATATATTTGTCAGGGCAGCCTATTTTTGACAGAACTAGCCAGAGGGCCTAGCGGTTAACATAATTAAAAGCTTTCATTAAGTCTATGAAGACCATGTACAAGGGTTGATTCTGTACCTGGGCTTTTTCTTGGGAGTTGGCAAGCAGTAAAAATAATGTCCATGGGGCCTCTGTTAGGACAAAATCTGCTCTGGGATTCTGGCAGAACTTCCTCTGATATTGGGAGGAGTCTGTTGGCCAAGACCCTAGCCGGGGCTTTCCCTGTGGTGGAAAGCAAGGAAATGCCATGGTAGTTTCCTTACTCAGCTATTACCCCTTTCTTAAAGATAGAGACAATGGGTGCATCCCTAAGTTGCACAGGGATTTCCTCTTTTTTTCCCATATTTTAAGTAGCAGGGCATGGATATTTCTGAGGAGTCCACCTGCCCTCAGTACTTCTGCCAGGATTCCATCAGAACCAGCAGCCATGTTGATTTTCATCTTCCTGATGGTATCCTGGACTTCTCTTAGGCTAGGTGGTCCAGCCATGTCCTCCTCTTTGGGTTGTTGAGGGAGTTGTTGGAGGGCATCTATCATCTCAGGGCTAGAGTCTTGGTTTTAAAGGTCCTGGTAGCGCTCTTTCGACCTTTCTTTGACTGACTCATTGTCTGTTAGCAGTGTGTGCCCATCTTTGGAGCAAAATGGGGTTAGACGGTGGTGGCTGGGACCGTATATTGCTCTAGTAGCATCGAAGGAGCCTCTGGTATCCCCAGCATCTGCAGGGTGCTGGATCTCAAGGGCCTTCTGAGTCCACCACTGGTTCTTCAATTCCTTGACCCCACTTTGGACGACTGACTTTGCTCTTGCATGGGCAGCTTTTTTATTTTGGCAGTTGATGTCATTCTACCAGATGGCAAAGGCTTGCTTCTTGATATTGATTAACTGTTGGATTTCCAGATCATTCTCATCAAACCAGTCTTGGTGGTTCTTCATCTTATGTCCAAGAGTGGTTTTACAGATGCCAGTGATTGCAGTCCTGAGCCATACCCCAGTGGCTTTCAGTATCATCTGGATACTGCTTGGGCATTGATGTACTAAGCATGACCTGGAACCGTTGATGAGAAGAAGTATTAGTAAGTCCTTTGAGGTTAAGCTTTGGGCGGCTCTGCTTTTTCTGTACCCTCCTTTTCTGGTGAAGTTGGATGGACAGAGTGGAGCAGATAAGGCAGTGGTCAGTCCAGCAGTCATCTACACTGATCATCACTCTGGTGTTTAGTACCTTGCATTGGTCTCTTTGACGGATGATAATGTAGTCAGTGAGGTGTCAAATATTAGAACGAGGTTGCCTCCAGGTTGTTTTAAATTTGTTCTTCTGGCAGAAGAGTGTGTTGGTGATGATTAGGCTGTGTTCTGAGCATTTTTTTTAACAGCAGGATGCCATTAGAGTTTGTGTTTCCAACTCCTTGCTTGCCAATTATGCCTCTCCACAAGATGCAATTTCGTCCCACCTACTCTGCTGTTGAAGTCTCCAGGCAGGATTAGTTTATCATCCTTGGGGATTTTGGTTAGGACATTGTCCAGGTTGGCATAAAAGGTCTCCTTTGCGTCATCTTGTGAGTCAAGTGTTGGAGCGTGTGCACTGATGACAGCGATGCTTTGGTTATTTACAAGCGCCAGTTGTATTGTCATCAGAAGTTCATTGATGCCCAGAGGAAGCTCAGCAAGGTGGCAAATGCAGCAGGTTTTGGTGGCAAAGCCCACACTGTGGATCTTTGGCTCATCAGTTGCTTTTTCTTTCCAGAAAAAAAGTGTAACCACCCTTCTCCTCTTTTAGCTGCCCTTGGTCGGCCAATCGGGTTTCAGAGAGTGTGGCAATATCAATCTGGAATCTTCTCAGCTCTCAGGTGATGATAGCAGTACACCATTCAGGTCAATTGCTGAATTGATTGTCCATGAGGGTTCGCATGTTCCAGGCTCCAAAATTTACTAGTTTCTGTTTCTGACCGCTTGGTGGGGATCCCTCCGGGTGCGGTGGTCCAGACAGGAGGTATAAGGGACACTATGTTTAGGGCACCTTTTCTAGCCCCTTCCCCACCTGGGGTAAGCAGAGTGGATCCTAAATAGGGCTGCTCAGTTGTGGGTGAAGCAGCTAAGGAGCCCCTCCGCCTCAGTCTCAGGGCTTAGCGACTGATCATACACTCAACGCCTCTGTGCCAGGTTATGGCTAGGGGCTGCCAGACTTCAATATCCTTCCCCCATCACCTCTTCCTGATTGCCACAGGTCCTTGACCCTAGCTGTTTATGGGTTAATCCTTGCAGGAAGACACCTACATGTGACAGCTTTTCACATGGATAGGCTGATGCACCTGCAGCCACCACATGGTCCTTGGCAGGGGGTGGCCAGAGTCCAATAGCATGGAGAACCAAGACGATTGGGGACCACCCGCTGTTGCAGCCTTCATCTGCTTTAACCAGCATTGTCACCTGAAGACATCTTCTGCCAGGTCCGCCGCTAAGGTCTTCGTTGGATCGTACTTCCTCTGGAACCTCACCCTTGACCCATCCGCCTTGGGTCACCCTACCAGGAGCCAAGCTCCGGACGCCATAGCTCTTGGGATCATTAGTACACGCAAGCTTCTCCACCACGACAAGGTGGTGATCCAGGAGAGGGCAAAAAAAAACAAACATACACACACACACACCAGTAACATGCAGTGAGGTCCATGGCTGGGTAGGCTGTAAGTACTTACCCACACGCCAGAGAGAGGCACAAGCAGACTCTGCCTCAGCAGCCTGCATTCACAAATGCTAGCTTTGGGAGCAAGCCATCCTGAATAGGGCATGCCTTTTATTGATAAAACAACAAGTTTTACATGATCTTGTTTTACATGATATTTTTGTAACTATCATGATATTTCATTTTGTTCTTATTTTTCTTATTAGCCTGGGTGAGGCACTGCCTACCCTGCCTCCTCTAACTGCACATCACTGACACACACACACACACACACACACACACACACACACACACACACACACACACACACACACACACACACACAAGCTTACAACTTTTCACACAACAACATTCAAACACACAGATATGTAGACAATTGGAAAGACTCACAGATTAACATATATCAGCATGAACAAATTCACACACATGCATGCACATTTATGTAAGCATACACATATGCACATGTTTAAGCGAAGACACAGCCACTCACCCATCCCCCCCACACACACACACACACTTGAATACACAGGCTCACACGAACTGATTTAGGCAGACCTGCTTGCAAAAACACATATGGATTGATCTGTGTGGAAACACACACTCACAAACAAACACCTCTGCAATCATACATAGCATGACTGGTAGTCCTAACAATAACACTGTCATTAGTAAGTCATTAGATAATTGGCTTTTCTCCTCAGCAGGCCACCCTGAATTGAGCAGACCCACAATAAATCAACCGACATATTCATTTGGTTTGGCAAGGTCAGGCTACCTTGAAGTACGAAAGGCTGCATGTATTTTCCATTTTGATACTGAGGTGGTGAGGTTCTATTTATGTAAAGTGGGAGTATATTCTCTGCCAGCATCATTGCATTTGGGTAAGTGCCAGCATCACTGTGTACCAAAATACACCAAACTGAAATGTGCACAAGACATAAAGGGGAAAAGTGGGCAAAAATATATCAAGTCATACAACTGGAACCACCATAAGGAAAATTGCGCATCTAGTACGTCAAGGTCAGTACTCTCCTCTGCGTATATGCTGAATGAGTTAAGAAGTTTTTCATCTTTGTTCTGGGTTGCAAAAGTTGTTTATTTTTTCCCCAAAGGCCATTATGTGATTTAAAGACCCTGTCCAACGGCCGATTTCCCTTTGTTTCACCTCCTTTCTTTTGCCAAAAACTTTTTTAAATTTTTTGGTCCATCGTTGGTGGCTCAGAAACAATGCGACTGGTGAGGACCGCCGGTTCACATTCTCAGCAAACTGCATACAAATAACACACAGGTAGGTTTTTGTGCAGTGGCTAAGCTTAGGGTAAAGATTAGGTGTTGGGGGGTTGTCATATAACAATTCATATATCTTGGTCTCATCACGTAGTTTCCAAGAGAATGTCTATGGAGACTCACCCCTTAGCCTCGGAGTCGAGACGAGCAAAAACATTCATGTCTGAAGTGCCTGGTGACGACACAGTTATGTCACGTACTGTTTGACTCAGAAACAGGAAAATTAGTATTTTCTATCAAAATAACCCATTTTGTACAAATTGTGAATTCTTAGTGCATGTATATTTGTGTTTTATCATGCTGTAAGTAGCTGTATTGTCGTGCAATGTTTATTACTAGGCTTTTGATTGTCAGGTCTTTAAGAGGACCTCTACATGACGTAGTTCATTCTTTACCATAATGAAACGGCCTGTTGTTGCAAGATCACACATTATAGTTGGAAGTCTACCAGGCAATTTTTAAACTTTAATTATATCATCAATCAGTATAGTGTACTATATCCTACATAAGAATGCAATGCGCTTTACATGGGAGCAAGCAAAAAGGGAGGAAAACAAACATTAATGATACCTGCTCACAGGATGAAAATGTGCTGGTGTGTGTGGCAGATGGACGCAAACTGTGATAAGGGGAAGTTTCAAGTGCATAGTTGAGTGCTAACGTGCTTATGGATAGTGTCGGGGTTAGATAAAGACCCAGGCTAGGATAAGGGAAGGGAATTAGGGCTGTGTTTGTGTTTGAACAGGAATATTCCAACAGCACAGTGACCAACAGGTGCATTACAGACAGATCTCATACAGTATGCTGTCACACATCTCACGCATGCAAACTTCAGTGGCCATAATTACAAACAGGTGAGTGTTCTCACACGCATCCAGGTATGCACAAACCCACAGAGAGAAGCACTCACAGACATTTGCACGCACACACCCTAACACAGGCACAAACCTATAAATACACATACAATAACACACTTACACACGGGTTTGCATGCACCGTCAAAACACTCTGGCATACTCGCTCTCTCACTCATACACGCATGCACACACGCGCGCACACAAACACACACACACACACACACAGATTGAGAATTTATGTTTAGGCCATCTAAATAGGCGTGTAATTAATGTTTAGACATCTGAGTCATGAGATGGAAATATTCATTGAAACTGTTATTAAATTCTCATCAGTGCTGGAGAGAGCAGAATGGGGGAAACAAACAGAAAGCAATTGGAAAAAGAGTGAGTGACAGAGAAGGTGAAAGTAAGTTAATAACATGGATGTGAAAAATTTGATTCTCTGAGACATGATAGATAGATAGATAGATAGATAGATAGATAGATAGATAGATAGATAGATAGATAGATAGATAGATAGATAGATAGATAGATAGATAGATAGATAGATCGATTATGGCTAATTAAAAGTAGCTGCTACATTCTGGACCATTGCTAATGATTATAAGTCAAAATAAATCATACTATTTGTAGATCAAGATGTTTGAGGTTAGTAGAATTTTATTGGCCCATTGAGATGTGACATGATTTATTGTCTTTCTGGTGAGTGTGTGTCATGAGTGTTTGCGTTTGTATTGTTTGTTATTGTGTATGTATCGAAGTGTGTGTGAGGTGTAAATGTGTGTTTGATTTGTGTGTGCATGTAGATGTGTTTAGATCTGCGTGTGCATGTGTCTGCCTGCATGTGTGCACAATTACATGTGTAGCGGCGGGTGTGTGTGTGTGTGTGTGTGTGTGTGTGTGTGTGTGTGTGTGTGTGTGTGTGTGTGTGTGTGTGTGTGTGTGTGTGTGTGTCCATTAGCTTGTGCACCCCTTCAAACAAAAGAGGAAGTCTGGTGACTGAAATGATGAAGATGTGTAAATTCAGGTCAATATCCCCAAGCAAATTGGATGTGATTGATTACCTGTGAATAGACCCTTTAATAAACCTGCCCTCTAATAAATGTTGTGTTCTGAGTAAAAGGACAGGTTTGTCTGGGTTTGCTTTCCAATGAAATGCTTAAATTTTCCATTGCTCAAGACCATGCTAAAATATATACACACACTGGGCCAAGTTTTGTTTGGTTCTCAATTTAGGTACTACAAAAGCAAAACAAAATAATTAAGTAAGTTCTGTGCTGGTTCCACTGAGAGATATAGATCAAATCAACCCATCCAAAAGACAAAAAAAAAAGAAGAAAAAGTTTCTTTGACTTTGCAAATGCCAAATGCAGGATAACCTTCAAGCTAAAGGTAGTTGTGTTTTGAGAAGGTCTTCCATTTCTTCTTCCCTATGCTTCTCTCTTGCTTTCTCTCCCCCCTCCACCATCCCCCCTCTTTACCCTCCCTACAACTCATTCTCTCCCTCTCCTCTTTCTTTCTCTGTCAGATGGTCTAGCTCCCCTAATGCACCCCTCCCCATTTCAGCCCTATTAGCTTCTTTCTCCTCCCTCCTTCTCCCATGCTGTCCCCGTGCCCCGCTACCCGCCGCCGTGAGCTCAAAAGCAAGCCTGTCAGCGCACGGAGGACTCACACGTACAGAGAGAGACACACACACGCACACACACAGACAGGGAGAGGGAGAGAAACACAGACAGAGAGAGGGAGACGCACACAGACAGACATAGAGTGACAGAGAGAGGGAGCCTGCAGCTCTCCGCAGCCCAGAGCGGGTCCCCCAAGAGGAGGAAAGATTCCCTTAAGCGCAGAAAGAGCGTCGGATGAGGAGAGGAGGAGAGCGGAGGGCATCGGCTAGACAAGAAGTAAGTAAGGCTGAATGAAGTTCACTTTGGAAAAATGGAAGGATGAACTGTCGAGGAACGAGGCAAGCGGAGGGGAGAGGACCATGAAGAAAATAGCGTGTTGTTAAGTTGTTGCATTTTTGTTTTTCCAAAGAGAAGATAGATAGATAGATAGATAGATAGATAGATAGATAGATAGATAGATAGAGTCCGTGCACTTCTCTCGTGTCTTCTTTATCCCTATTAGCCTAAGTTTGTATGGTCTTAAGTGCCCACTGCACACTTGCCAAACGTACTGATTTCTTTGCCAGATAGAACATTTTTCTTAGCTGTTTTTTCTGTTTTGGAGCAGGCTTTGTCGGAGATATTTCCCCAAGAAAACAAAAGCATCGTGATTTAACTACCTGACATACGGATGTGGTTGGGATGTAGACATTCAAGTTCTCCGTGCCGTGCAGCTGCTAGTCTTTTAAAAAAGATAGTCATATGAAATAAATCTTAGATATGTGACATTGTGTAGATTCTAGGACAAGATGGGTAGGTGGGGTGGGAGACAGTGATTGAGAGAGAGAGAGAGCGAGAGAGAGAGAGTTTCCTTTATCAGTGGGATTGGCATTATAGGTGTCCTGTAACTGTCAACCTACTGAATCAATCAATGTCAGTTTGCCATTTAAAGTCCAAACTCATACTAAGATTTTGGTCTAAAAAAACCCTATGTAAACTGTAGATCTACTATGAGCGTCGTATTCCAATGATTCTGGTGGTGGCCTCTCAGATAATCGGACCTCCTGATTGATTAAGATGAGTTTGTTGGTGTTACCAGACTTTCCATTGTGTGTGATGGTGCACAAAGACATACACGGGGGTGCAGAACAGATTCCCGTCGAGCAGCAGGCACCCAGACAGAGGATCCAGCTGAGATCTAGCTGAGAGAGAAGAGATCAGTAGAGGGTAGTAGACGAGAGGAGACATTGACTTTTGTGGTCTTCCTTGTTTTAACATCTAAAGTTTAAAAAAAAACAGGAGAAGATAACTAGGGATGAGTTGAAGGGAAGAGAAGAGCTGATAAAGTAGAGAGAAAGGCTTAACATGAATGCTTGATGTAAAGAGTATGAATACTTCAGTCCCTCGTCGATGAATCCGAACCTCCCATGACCCCACCTTATCCTCCCTTAACTCCTTCATCCATCCCACTTTCCAGTCATCTCACTCGAGCAGTTCTAAACTAAGGAAAAAAATACCAAGGCACTTTCTACCAAGTGAGCCAAAGATAAAATGGTAATTAGAGTGATTGGTAGTTCACAGCATACAAGGATATAAACTCTTCGAAGGTCTGTGTCACTTTATGATGAAGGCCTGATTTTGGCCGAAAAGCATCAGAAGTTTTAAAAGTTGTGCGTGAACATGTATAAAGGCATTTTATCCTTATTTGGTAGAGTGCCTTGGTCATTTTCCTCAGTTTAGAGTCATATTTATATTCCCTACCAAAGGGAACCTTCCAATCTCTCTCTCTCTCTCTCTCTCTCTCTCTCTCTCTCTCTCTCTCTCTCTCTCTCTCTCTCTCTCTCTCTCTCTCTCTCTCTCTCTCTCTCTCTCTCTCTTTCACACACACAAACTTTCTCTCGCTCTAGTCCTTAATTGACTTTCTTTTGATGCCCTTTTCTTTTGCCCCCATGAATGTTATTCAGTTCAAAATGCTTTAGTTGCTTTAGAGCTCGAGAACAATTTCTCTGTATCTCTGTACACGTCTCTCTGTTTGTTTCCTTCTCAACTCTTTTTATCTCTCTGTCCCCTTATCCCAATCTGGTTTTCTTTCATACACTGTCTTATGCTAATATATGCACTACCTTTCCATCAGTTTCTCATTTCTCTATCCCCCTGTCTCTCTCTTACGTCACTGATGAGCCAAAACATTATGACCACCTGCCTAATATGCCGTTGGTCCGGCGTGCACCACCAATACAGTGCCAACCTGCCAAGACATGGACTCTACAAGACCCCTGAAGGAGTCCTGTGGTATCTGGCACAAAAACATTAGCAGCAGATCCTTCAAGTCCTGTAAGTTGCAAGGTGGCACCATCATGGATCGGACTTTTTTGGTCCAGCACATCCCAAAGATGCTCAATCAAATTGAGATTTGGAGAATTTGGAGGCCAGGGCAACACCTTGAACACTTCATCATGTTCCTCAAACCATTTCCCAACAATGTGTGCAGTGTGGCAGGGTGCATTATGCTGCTGAAAGACACCACTGCCATCAGGGAATACTATTGCCATGAATGGGTGTCTGGTGTGCAACAATGTTTAAGGTAGGTGGCATGAGTCAAATTGATGTCCACATGCTTGGCGGACCAGGGTTTCCCAGCAGAAGATTGCCCAGAGCATCACACTCCCTCCACCACCAGCTTGTTGTCTCCCCACAGTGCATCCTGGTGCCATCACTTCTCCAGGTAAATGGCGCACATATACACGGCCATCCACATGATCTAAAAGAAAACGGGACTCATCAAACCAGGCCACCTTCTTCCATTGTTCCCAGGTCCAGTTCCGACATTCACGTGTCCATTGTAGGGGCTTTTGGCGATGAACAGGGGTCATCATGGGCACTCTGACCGGTCTGTAGCTACGCAGCCCCATATGCAGCAAGGTGCAATGTGTTGCGACACATTCCTCCGATATCCATCATTAAAATATTCTGTGACTTGTGCCACAGTAGGCCTTCTATCAGTTCGGACCAGACGGGATAGCCTTTGTTGCCCTTGCACATCGATGAGCCTTGGGCGCCCAACACCCTGTCGCCAGTTTGTGGTTTGTCCTTCCTTGGACCACTGTCGGTAGGTACTTATTACTGCTGACCATGACAACCCCACAAGCCTTGTCATTTCAGAGACGCTGTGAGCCAGTCGTCTGGCCATAACAACGTGGCCCTTATCAAAGTAATTCAGGTCTTTACTCCTGCCCATTTCTCCTGCATCCAACACGTTGACTACGAGAACTGATTGTTTGCTTACCATCTAATCTACCCAGACCTTGACATGTGCTCTTGTTTGGAGATGACCAACATTATTCGGTTCAGCTGTGAGGGGTCATAATGATTTGACTCATCAGTGTAAGTTCCCTTTCTCTCATATGCACAAATGCACACATTTTCTTCTTATTTTCATTTCCTCTCACCCTGTCCTTGACCAGCACTTAGACACACATCCTTACTTAGTTTCCCTCATTAGCACTCACCCTCTCTGAGGCATAAAAACATTCACTCTCCTCTCTTTCATTTTCTGTTTTCCTCCATTTCTTTCTCTCTTTTGTGAGTCTATTGCTTTTTATTTCTCGTTATCTGTTAGAGAAGCATGCATACTTGCTCACACCGGACGCGGTACAGAAACTGGGTGAAAGAGGTGGGGGGCTAAACACTAGTTTGTGATTCATGCTTTTCCCAGAGTTGGGCTTAAAAGGCCACGTGCAGGTTGATGATTTATTGATAAGCACTTCTAAAATTAACAGCTAAATGTGTTTGGCTTCCACAAACAGGGTGAACACACAAAGTGTTTCATCAGGCAGTGAAATACAGTTCACTTTCACACAGAAATACACACTTATTGGCGACCCACTGTCATACAGGATAATCAGAATATTCTGCGATGTTGGAATTGATTTTTAAGCATTACCGGTCAATTTATTGGATAGTATATCCCAGCAAGAAAGAATGGAGATAGAGAAATGGGACACAAAATAAAGCTTATGAGGAGGATCCAAACCCTCAGTTTCATGAGTACATGGTACGCGCCTTGGCTCAAGGCATCAAAATGCCCACATATGTTCCATGTCTAAATACCTTATCCAATTTCCATTTTCAGCTCTTTTTATTTCAGTAGTTAACTAAAGCTGCCAGTCATTTTCTTTCATTATCTCTCTTGACAGTGGCAGCTCCAGACTTATTGGACCCCAAATCCGCCACTCACAACACCAAGCCCCGCCTCTCCTTCTCCACAAAGCCAATAACACTGAGTGCACGGGAGGAGAACGAGGTGAGACAAGGAAAAAGAAGCCTAGAAATTTAATTCATCTAATGATGTTTTAAGGAAATGCTTTTGTTGTTCTGAATCTCTGTCCATTTTTCCTCAATCTTGCTCTTGTCCTATTGTGGAAAAAAGTTTCTCAGTGAATCCCTAAACTACACTAAAAACTTATTGTTATTATCACCCTTTACCTTAACCAATATAAGGCTAAATACGGACACCTGTATTGGGTGACTGATCAGCTGAAGTATTGTAGGTGGTTGCCACGGTGATGAAGTGGAAGACAGTGTTGGCCATCTTCCTTTTGGTGGTTTTGTATCTGGTAATGGGGGCAGCAGTCTTCAGATCCCTAGAACAGCCCCATGAGAGGTTAGTATTTGTTTATCTGCTTTTTTTTCTTCACATTTCTTTATCCAAATACTCCTCTTTCTGTCCATCCCTCTGTCTAGCCAGCCATCCATCTATCCATTCACAGTATGTGCAACTGCTCCCGTTGCCAGCCCGATGCTCTGAAATTGTGTAAGGGCATAGACATTTGCCATTACTCTGCCTACGCCTACATTTCTGACTGATTGATTGACCTCACACCTATTTTCTTTCCTATTCAAACCACTTGGCCCCTGTCCATTATAGAATGGAGATTATTTGATTTGTGAACACAACTCTCTCTCTCTTCTCATTCTCTGTCTCTGTCTCTCCGTCTCATTCTCTCTCTCTCTCTCTCTGTCCCTCTCTCTGTAGTGCCCAGCGTTTGGCTATTCTGTCTCAGAAACTGGAGTTTCTTTCTAAACACTCCTGTGTTAACCACAGCCAGCTGGAGGAGCTTGTCAAGGTAAGATCGATTTTATTTATTTATTTATTTATTGGTTTGGATTTCCTGTTCTGCACCAAAAATGGGTCACAATCCTACTTCTAGATGATTTCCAGGGCTCTCGTTGGGTTTTCATAGGATATAGGAGAACCCCTATCATTATGCCAAAGGGAGATTAGTGACATATAAGCTCAGTTAGCTTTACTCTCCTCTGTTTTTGTGATACAGTTTCTCAAAGGTCCCAACTTTACTGAATGTTGCTTTGAATTCCAGATTTAAACTTCAAGAATCGTTGTTACTCTGTTCCTTAGAAAACCCAGCTAATGCATTGGTAATGTGTGGAAGAATGGTCTGAAGCTTCAGAGGGAGTGGCAGCTTAATAACACTATATTGGAAAGTTCATGACAAATGTTTAATTATAAAATCACTCACAAGAGTTCAATAATAAAAATCAATCAACAACCGCTATGATTGTGTGAATGATTGTTATAATGCATTTTTTATAATCTTATTTTTGACTCACACATACACAGTACTGTGGATTTGACTACACACATACACACAAATGCACACGTGCGCGCACACATGCAGACACATCAGTGGGAAGTTAAAGTTAAGTCATCACACATAGCCAAGAACAGCACAGTGAGTGTGTATGTGAGTGTGTATGTGGTCTTTGTTTGTGTTTAGTTCATTTTATCTCTCTAAAGCAGACATTTCCTTCAGTATCTTAAGATAAGATAAGATACCGGTGTACAAGATTCAGGTGTCACCACCCCGGCAAAGATGGTGACACATTTGTTGTCCTCTCTTTCTGTCTCTCCTCTCTGCTGTACCTTTTCATTCTTGTCTTTGTTCAGCTGTTCTGTTCATCAGCTTCAGATAGGGCATGTTTGTGCATAAGCCCACAGCAGAAAGCCCGTATAGAGCCACTGTACAGTGGTTTCAGTACCGCGGAGAGCTCCTGTCACACTCACAGGAAAGTCTAAGGGAAAGTCTACATTTCACTTTTTAATACCCAAGTAAACTTGATTCATTCAGAAGCAAAAACTGTATCCTAATCTTATGAAAGAGAGAATCTCCAGATATAATGATAATTTATTACACAGCTTTGTTGAATACTTGATTCTGATTGGTCAATCACGGCATTCAACAGTCTGTTATTTAGAAAGAACAGACTGTTGCTATGAATAACAAACTGTTGCTATGGGCGCAGTTCTAACGGAATAACGAATCTAATGGACTGTTTTTATTTTTCTTGAAATAATTTTTAACACAAGAACGACTGGGATTTCACTTCTCCCTAAAATGACCATCGGCGGTCAAAATGACCGCTGGTTTTTAAACTCTATATTCTGTCAAGATAAATACTCAATTGAGATATTAATGCATTACATATGTTAGTACATCTGTTAGGAAACGACTGACACCAAAATTAACATTTTAACAACTTTAATACTATTTTAAACAATTTAAACTTCAGAGAGATTTGGTTGAACTTGAATAGCAAAATTGAAAAAATGAAAATATTACCTGAAAAACCAAACGGAAAACACATATTGCTAATCTAACAAGCATAACAAGGCCTATAAAACGTGAAATGTAAAAAAAAAAAAACAAACAAACAAAAAGCAAAAAGCAAAAAAAAAAAAAAAAAACTGAAAATAACCATTGAAACAGTCCTAAACAATGACCGGAACTTATAAACTACTAGAACGACCATGGTTTTTAAACTCTATATATTCTGTCAAGGTAAACACCCAATTGAGATATTAATGCATTACATGTGTTAGTATGTCTGTTAAGAAACAACTGACACCAAAATTAACATTTTAACAACTTTAATACTATTTTTCATCCGTCCATCCATTTTCCAAGCCGCTTATCCTGGCCATCACAGGGCCGACACACACACACACATTCACACCTAGGGACAATTTAGTAAGTCCGATTCACCTGGCCGACATGTCTTTGGACTGTGGGAGGAAACCGGAGCACCTGGAGGAAACCCTTACCGAGATGGGGAGAACGTGCAAACTCCACATAGAGGATGACCTGGGATGACCCCCAAGGTTGGACTACCCCGGGGTTCGAACCATCGCCGGTGTCCAACACTTGTAAATACTACAACGCCTTGGAGGTAGTCATGGTGTGTCTGAAATGGCGGCTGTACCCAGACATGTTGGAAATAATAGGACCTGAAAATAAAACGGAAAACACATATTGCTAATCTAACAAACGTAACAAATGTGAAATATAAAAAAGAGCTGAATGTTGCAAAGGAAATGACAAGAACAACATATGTGACATGACGTGCAAATTACGCACCATCACTTTGACCGCTCATGGTCATTCTAGTAGTTTTTAAAGTTCTGGTCTTTGTTTGGGACTGTTTAAATGGTTATTTTAAGTTCTTTTTTTACATTTCACGTTTTATACGCCTTGTTACGTTTGTTAGATTAGCAATATGTGTGTAACCGAGAATATTTCCGCCTGCTGCGGGATTCGAACCAGGTTGTACTGCACCACGAAGCGACATCGCTTTTTTTCTCTTATTCTGTAGAAAAAAACAATCAAAATACAACACACATATACCAAACCAATAGGGAAATAAAACATTTCACAAACCCATCGAATGCTACAGAATCAGAGGGCAAGAATCAAAACTTACAACACAGGTAGCCAAAACAGAAAGTAGTGAGGTAACCTGTAGGCCTCGGCATGGCTTCCAGCCTACAGACCCTCCACCAAATTAAAGAAATCAAACAAAAAATACACATATACCACACAGTATACTGTTTAACCAAAATCCAACATTACCCTCCGTCCTTCCCCAATCACAACGGAAGTGCTCCCATCTACAAATCCACCAACAAACTCTTCTTCACTAGCATAACCATACAACATATCAACATCTCTTTCCATTATACTCTTAAAAATATTCCACACCTCAGCTTTCCTCTTTTAATAATGGGCAAAATTCCTCCTTACCTTGACAGCAAACCTTGCATGACTTAAAACATAATTTAACAAATTAACATTACATCCGTTTACTTTGCCAGCCACCCCAAACAACCACAATTCTCTCCATTCCACTCTGTCAACAAACCCACCTCTCCAACATCTATTTATTCACTCCTTCATTTTCAACATGTGTCCATCCAGCTCACAACATTCAACAAACTCATGTATAAATGTTTCCACTCCCACACCACACACATCACATTCTTTCTTCACATTCACATCAGACTTACTAATTATTACATTATTGAACACCCTATTGTGGCTTGATAAAAAAATCAAAATTATCACATTCAGCACTGTTCCACTTCACTCTCAGATTTCTCCATATCCTCCCTACATCCATCTCATTCATAACCCTCTCCCACACTTTCTCCGCAGCCAGTCTTCTCACTTCTTCCCCTCTTAAACATCTATACATCACGTTCGTTTTCACACTCATCGGACTCACTCTCCTCTCTCCTTCTCCCACATACATTTCTGTCTCTCCTTCCTCATCCAACACAGCCATCATACTGACCCATTCTCTCGGCATCTGCCCTCCCCTTGATCTTTCCAAATGTCCTCTCCGCCGTTCCCAACCACATTTCATCACCCTTTCCCCTCACTTCATCTACCAGTACATGTGCCTTCATAAACCCTGGTACATACTCATACACTAAATCCCTTATCTTTCTAAACCCCACTCTCCAAATCACCCTGTTGTAGATTGTGTTCCCCTCAAATGTGATTTTTGGATTTAAAAACATTGGTTGTTCCCACACCTGCTTCACATTCTTACATTCATACTGCACACATTTCACAAACTCTCCCCACACTTCCAACACCTCCTTGTAAAACTCAGACACTCCACTCAACATACCTTGCTTCATTTGCATATATACTCCACTCTCCCCACACCCTCAACATTTATACATTGCCTCCCTTAAAAAACACCTATATGATCTCTCTTGTTTCTTAAGTATCTAACAATAATTTTCACCCTAAGTGCTTTCTTTTTCACCCCTAAATTGATTAACTTCAACCCACCATCTTCATAGTCATTTTCCATCACCTCCTTTGCTATCCTAACTCCCTTCCCATCCTACAGAAAATCACTCACCATTCTTTCCACCTCCTTCAGTACTCTCAGTAACATCCAACACATTCATTACATACACAATCGTACTCATAACTAATCCATTCACAACCACCACCTTCCCTTTCAGCTTCAACCCTCTAAGTTTCCAAAACTCCAATGTCTAATCTTATTCAATATCTCTTCATACTGTATATCTCTCCCCTCCTTATCCTCAATCCCTAAATTCACACCTAACACCCTGAAATAATCCTTCTTCTCCTAAATCTTCTCTACTTGCCCCATACACAGAACTTCTGATTTATCTGTTTACTTTAGCCCCGGATGCCCTACCATACAGCTCTAAACTGTCTAATACCTCAACTACACTTTCCTTGTCCTTTACTGTAACTTTCGTGTCATCTGCGTACTGATAAACTAAACTCACCTGCCCTCCTGGTAACTCTGTCATTTCCCTTCAGTATTGCCGCTATCGGTTCTGCCGACAAGGAGTACAGCAGAGCTGATAGGGGACACCCTTGCCTGACTGACCTCTCTATCTTAAATGTGTCTGTGACTATCCCATTGATTTTAATACAACTAACTGTCCTATCGTACATTCTTCTGATCCATCCTACCAGCCTATGCCCAAAACCATATTTCTCTAAGACCTTGTATAAATATGCATAATCAACCCGATCAAATGCTTTATTCAAAACTAAACTAGTAACTATCCCTCCTTTGTCTCCCTTCATAAAGTCAATAGTGTCTCTGATGCTACTCATTGTGTCTGCTATGTCCCTACCTGGTACCGCTCGACCAAAGGGGATGACCCCCTGGTGATCGGCCAGTAGTCTTTTTGTAGGTTACAGTGGTCACCCTCCCCTGGAAGCATGTCCTCGCGCTTCGTTAAACCCGCGCTCTGAAGAGACTTATGAGGATCTGCACGCTTCTGGATCCCACCGCTGCCACCAATGTAACCGAGCATATTTCCGCCCGCTGCGGGATTCGAACCAGTGTTGTACTGCGCTACGAGGCGACATTGCTAACCGCTCGACCAAAGGGGTTGACCCCCTGGCGATCAGCCAGTGAGTCTTTTTGTAGGTTACATGTGTTTTCCGTTTTGTTTTTCAGGTAGTATTTTCACTTTTTCAATTTTGCTATTCAAGTTTGACCAAGTCTTTCTGAAGTTTAAATTGTTTAAAAATAGTACTGTAGTTGTTAAAATTTTAATTTTGGTGTCAGTCATTTCCTAAAAGATATACTAACATATGCAATGCATTAATATCTCAATAATTGTATATAGTATCTTGAACTCTGAATATAGAGTTTAAAAACCAGCGGTCATTTTGATCGCCCATGGTCGTTTTAGGTAGATCATATCATAACTCTTTTTTGCGCGATTGATCTAAAACTCATTTTAATGCAAATATATACAATTTTAGGGGCATTCATGGAGCTGCAGGTCTGTATCTTTTTTTCCCACATAGTTATTAAACTTTGAAAATCCAAAACGGTCATAATGACCGTCTTCGTCGTCCTAGTGTTAATCAATATTTTGTGTCAAATTATTGATTTCTTTAATAAGTAATTGTGTAATAAGTGGGATAATGTACAGTCAGCCGGTCATTATTGTGAAATAAACCCCGACATAGTGATGCAGGAATGGTTAAAGAAAAGACTGGACATTTTAGGGTAGTAAGTCACCACTCACATTTTACTTGAATTGCCAAAAAACACAAAATTGGCTATATTTTCAGTGGACTTTCTTCTTAAATGTTTAAAAGTTTCATTTAACAGGGTAGTTCAGTTGGGACAACTCATTATTAATCACATCTATTACTATAAAAACTGCAGGAAATGGATACACAGTTCCTGCTCAACTTTATTTCCCAATGGAGGGAGGAGCAATTGATCTGTGGTCTCTGGGCTCGGGAGCCACCACTGCTAGATACAGATATGACGCACAATATTCATGCGTGATATTTAAAGGCAAAGATTCTTTGATCTGAGAGTGACCTAAAGCCAAATATGACAGACCTATACTGTCACTGAATATAGGAAAACATATCGTCTGGTTGGATAGCTATGTTTTTGACATAAAACACTAAGCAATGTCAGAAGATAGCTGCCAATGAGAGTTAGGTTTGTAAATTTGAATTCAAGTACTGATACGCCTACGAGCGACAGATTGTAATAGATGTGAACGCGGGGTCACAGGTCGACTGCCATAGAGACAGGAAGAAGGAGTGTCTTAGCTGTGTTTCTGTTTTTTCACTTTCTCGTGGTCAGAAAATCACCTAATTCCGGTTTAAGAAGGCGTGATTGTGATTGGTGTTGTACCAGGTTTAATACAAAGAGGAGACCAACATAATCAACAATCAGCAAGAGTTTCCTGATTGAACTTTCTGCACCCGTTGTAATAACTAGTCAGTGTGTCGCTCTTTGTTCCTCTCTCTCCCCAGCAAGTGGTGTCTGCAATTCGTTCAGGGGTGAACCCAGCAGGGACACTGACCAACCATAGCAGCCTCTGGGACCTAAGCTCGGCCTTCTTCTTTGCTGGGACTGTCATCACCACAATTGGTAAGACAATCACAATTTATCTCAACTGTTTTATCTTCATTTTTTTTTGAGTTAGTGTGTGTGTATGTGTGTGTGTGTGCGTGCATGCATGCGTGCGTGCGTGCGGCACAGGGCGTGTGTGATGCGTCAGTGCAGTAGTACTGGGGTAGTAGTGCTTGTAGTTAGTGCATGCTGCATGCTGCTTCTGCTTGCTACGCTCTGCTCTCAGCTACTGCCGCCGGCTAGCCCTCTTTGCGGGGGTGAAAAGAGGAGCCGAGTGCGTAAGTCTCCCCTGCCGGTACATAGCCTCTCTACCGCCAAGACTCCTGCAGTGCCTCCTCGTGGCCACACATGGTAACTGGGTACCTTGCGGTCCCTGGCTAAACTGTAGGGGATCTCGGAGCTACAGTGGTCCCCAGGGGTCTAATGCGCAGGCCCATGTGAAGTGGATACGCCCTGGCATTGACCAACCACTGTCCCACTGCCTTGTGGGTAAGTGTAGGACGACAAAGGCTAGGGGAGCACACCCTGAGAGATAAGCAACGTGCATGGCGGCGCACGATAGGCGGTCCTCTGACAGACTGGAGCTCCGGCAGCCTCCTGCAGCTGTGGAAGAGTGCTGGTCGTCTTGGGCCCCCCTTGCCACCAGATCCCACCCTCTCACAGTGAAGAAGTGCTGCTGGGACATGCGCACCCCCAGCGGCACTGTAAATAATCTGTTTGCGCAGGTATCCACCTCTGCCTCGTTGAGACCAGCAACCGGAATATGGATCAAAGTCTGGCGGCGATGGGGTGTCTGGTGACGGGAGCAGGTATGAATGCACTGGAAACTCCTAATCAGACCCCTGCACGCCAGCGGCACAGGGCTAGTCATGGTCGCCAGCAGCTGGGCTTGAGTGGCAGCTGCTCTCGGCAGACCCCTGTGTGTCTGAGCAGCCCTATTTAGGAGCCACACTGCTCACCCTAACTGGGGAGAGGCCTAGAAAAGGTGGCCTAAACATTGCCCACTCAAAACATCCTGGATAGGCTACCGCACCTATCGGGACATTCCACTCTGCGGTCGAAATAAAAAAAAGAAAATAATTCCCTTTAAACTGGCAACATGGAACATAAGAACTCTGCTGGACGTTAATGCCGAAAGACCTCAGCGAAGGACTGCACTAATTGCAGCGGAACTCAATCGCTACAATATTGACATTGCTGCACTCAGCGAAACCAGGTTCCTGGATGAAGGCTCCCTGAAGGAGGACACCTACACCTTCTTCTGGAAGGGATACCCTGCAGGAGGACAACATCAGCATGGTGTGGGATTTGCAATAAAAAACAGCCTCCTACCAAGACTCACTGAAACACCGATTGGCATAAGTGAAAGGCTCATGTCGCTCAGGATCCCTCTGGCCAAGAAACGTTATGCCACCCTCCTAGGTGCCTATGCACCAACACTGCCATCAGAGGATGACATAAAGGACCGCTTCTACCAGTCACTAGATGAGGCTCTCCGTCATATACCCAAGGAGGACAAGATCTTTTTGCTGGGCGATTTCAATGCCAGAGTGGGGAAAGACAACAAGGTGTGGAGTGGTGTCATTGGTGGGCATGGCATTGGGAAAGTCAATGCAAATGGACTGTGCCTCCTAAGCCTCTGTGCTGAGCATGGCTTGACCATCACAAACACCCTCTTCCAATTAAAAAATAAGCACAAAACATCCTGGATGCACCCACGCGCCAAACATTGGCACCTATTGGACTACATCATTGTGAGACGTGCTGATACAAAAGACGTCTTACTCACTCGTGCAATGAGAGGTGCTGAGTGCTGGACAGATCACCGGCTCATCATGACCAGGCTCCAGGTGGAGGTACGCCCTGCTGTTCGTCTCCAAAGGTCAGGAAAGAAGAGGCTTGACTGTACCCGGCTAGAAAAGGCTGAGGTCCAGAACAATCTCCGCCTCTCTCTGGCTGAAAACCTGGAAGACATTGAGCTTCTCTTGAGCACAGATGATTCCATTGACAGGAAATGGTCTTCCGTGAGCTCCAGACTCTACAAGGCACCATCCCAATCCATCGGTTACAAGAGCAGAAAACACCAGGACTGGCACACAGGCACAATAACTTCCATACTCAAAGGCATGCATAAAGCACACAGTGCTGTCCTCAACAATCCCACATCAGCTACACTCCGGCAACAATGGCAAGCATCCAGGAGAGAGGTGCAGTCAAAATTGCGTGCCCTGCAGAATGAGTGGTGGATATTGAAGGCAAATGAAATACAATCCCATGCCGATAGAAATGATATGCACAACTTTTATGATGCAGTGAAAACCATCTACGGCCCAAGAAACTGCTCTGTCTCCCCCCTGAAGTCTGATGATGGTACCACCCTCATAAAGGACCAGAAACTCACCACAAAAAGATGGGCAGAACATTTTGAGACTCTTTTGAACCAGCCCTCCCCAACGGATCCCTCAATCTTGGATGAACTACCTGTCCACCCCACCATCCAAGACCTTGACCTTCCACCAACCTTTGAAGAGGTTCATTGTGCAGGTAGGTTGCTGAAAAATAACAAGACTCCTGGCCCTGACAGTATCCCTGCAGAGATTTTTAAACAGGGAGGCTACCTCTGCACCCGTGCACTTTTCCTGTTCATCTCACACGTATGGAAGAACGAAACTGTCCCTCAGCAGTGGAGGGATGCTAACATCATCTCCATATATAAAGGCAAAGGAGACAAGTCCCTCTGTGGCAACAGCTGTGGCATTTCACTACTGGCTGTTGCTGGAGAAGTCCTGGCCAAACTCATGTTACACAGGCTGGTAAAACACATCTCAGAGGAGCTGTTGCCTGAGTCACAGTGTGGGTTTAGGAGGAATAGGAGTACTGTGGACATGGTGTTCACAGCACGGCAACTCCAAGAGAAGTGTAGGGAGCAACATCAGAACCTCTTCATAGCCTTCATCGACCTGTCAAAGGCTTTCGATACAGTCAACAGGGACATCCTATGGAACATCCTCCTGAAGTTTGGCTGTCCACGAAAGTTTGTCAACATCCTTCAAAGATTTCATGTGGGGATGATGGCACGTGTGACCATTGGAGGCCAGGAATCCGAGCCCTTCAGGGTGTGCACCGGGGTACGTCAGGGGTGCATCCTTGCTCCAGTTCTCTTCAACATATTCCTCCTGTGTGTGACATTGCTGCTCCACAAGGAAATCCGGAAGGACAGTGGGGTTACTGTGGACTTCAGACTAGATGGAAACCTATTTAACATCCATAGGCTCCAAGCGGTCACAAAAATTACATCTGAGCACATCATCGAGTTACAGTACGCAGATGACTGTGCAGTTGTGACCCACACATCCGAGGCACTACAAGCTACCCTTGCAGCTGCTGCAAGGGCGTATGGTAGGCTGGGGCTTTCTATAAATGTGGCAAGGACTGAAGTAGTATGCCAGTGGGCATCTACTCCTCCATCTCATTCACCAACCTTCAACATCTCCGACAAACCACTTGCAACAGCGGAATCCTTCAAATACTTGGGCAGCTTCCTCTCTGATGACTGCAGCATCGACAGGGAGATGCAAAACCGGATTAAACAAGCGTCATCCTCTTTTGGCAGACTTAGAAGAAGGGTCTTTCAAAACAAAGACCTCAACCTCCACACCAAAATATCTGTCTACTTGGCAGTTGTCATCACGACTCTCCTCTACAGCTGTGAGGCGTGGACCCTGTACAGCCACCACCTCAGGATGCTTGAGGCCTTCCACATCAGATGCCTACAATGCATCCTGAGGATAACCTGGCGTGACCGAGTGCCCCATACTGAAATACTCCGCAAGACCAACTGCATCAGCATGGAGGCTACCGTCACCCAGCACCAACTTTGATGGCTCGGTCACGTCATCAGGATGCCAAAGGAGCGCTTGTTGCGTAAAGTGCTGTATGGCCAGCTACATCTTGGCTGCCGCTTGGCAGGGGGCCATAAAAAACGGTACAAAGACCAGCTGAAGACCATCATAACAAAATGCGGCCTGAACCCGAGCCAGCTGGAAGACACTGCCGCCCAACGCTCCATCTGGCGGCAGCTCTGTCAACAAGGGATGCAAAACCTCGAGAAGGACCGCGGTGATCGACGGACCAGAAGACGTCTGAAGAGACATGAAGCCAGTACCACACCTACACCCCCAGTCAGTGATTTCACCTGTTCTGTCTGCGGCAGACATTGTGGATCGTGGATTGGGCTTTACAGCCATAAGAAGACTCACAAGTGACAGAGGCAGGATTGTCTTCATCGGACACGACGGACAACCTAAAGCAAAAGTGTGTGTGTGTGTGTGTGTGTGTGTGTGTGTGTGTGTGTGTGTGTGTGTGTGTGTGTGTGTGTGTGTGTGTGTGTGTGTGTGTGTCCATTAGGATAGAAAAACCTGAAATGACCTACCTTGTGGGGACATTTTATGGGTCTCCACGAGGGAAAGGGACTATTTTAGGGTTAGGACTTGGTTTAAAGGTTACGATTAGAATTAGGATTAGGTTATGGTTAGGGTATGAATTAAGGTTAGGCATGTAGTTATGATGGTTAAGGTTAGGGTGAAGGGCTAGGGAATGAATGTAGTCAGTGAGGGGTCCCCACAAGTATAGGGCGACATGGTATGTGTGTGTGTGTGTGTGTGTGTGTGTGTGTGCGCGCGCGCGCGCGCGCGCGTGCGTGTGGTTGTTTATTCACGTGTGTGCTAAAATGGTTTACAAACAGAAAGAACTACCAAAATGGTGTTTTCTGACCATGAAGTGGTGCGCGTCTGCATGTTTTCATTTGTGATTCATGTTCAATAACGCAGATGTTTTTAAAACAACAACTCTTTAAACAATCATGAGTATGGCCCAAATAGAACTGGGGAAAGAATTATTCTAGTGGTTTACCTGGAGTTAGGGAGTTGGTTTAGGGTAAAAATTAGAGGTAGGTAAGGGTGAGTATTGGTAGCTAGCAAGCAAGAAAGAATAGAGCAATTTTTGGTGAAAAAAATAGCAAATTTGATGGTCAAAGGTGCTCAAAGTATTGACCCAGTGTTTGTATCTTTTATCAAAGGGGATATTTTAGAATAACAATACTCAGTTTGTTGACTGTTTTGGGGACTGTTAGGCTGTGTGTCCACTAGGTGCATTTCTTTGAGCTCCAGCATCCTTTTTTCAATTGTTTCATTTGGCTTTGCTTATTTTCTGTGGCTGCTGTGGGAGCGTTTTGTTCAAAGTGGCTGAACTTTTCAGAAAGGAACTGGGAAATGTCACTTTCTGTGACATCATACCGTAGATTCAAAATTCATGAGCGATGTTTTTCTCTCTCTCCGAGCAAGTCCACCAACGTTTTCAGAAAAACTGACCCAACTGCCCAGTTGCCTATTGTTACACCGTCAAATGTGCAGGAATGAATATAAAGAAATGTCCTCACAAACTTTAAAAACAAGGCTATGTGTGTGTATGCATGCGTTTCTGCATAGGCAATGAAGTTGTTACTGTCAGTTATGTGATATGATTTACTGTTGTAAGAAGTGGTGTTGATTCTCTACCTGCATCTTGGATATAACAAAACTAATCGGCTGTTCTCCTGGAAATACATGTGTGTGTGTGTTTGTGTGTTTGTGTGCGTGCACATATTTAAGGTAGTTAGATAAAGAGACACCAAGAAAGAATCATAAAGGGAAAGAAAGAAAGCCTTACCCTAAGAAGGAAAGAGAGGTAAAAAAGGAACAAAGAAAATGGAGGTAAGGGTGCATGAGAGGGATAAAGTAGAGGGAATGGGGAGACTAGGGTAGAGAGACAGAGAAAGAGAAAGAGAACTTGTGCATGATAGAGGTAGAGAGAGAAAAGGAAAGCTGGATAGACAAAGGTTGACAAAGTCCAGTCACACTAAACAGTAATCTATATTTCAGACGTAATCTAGTAATCTATATTTTATTCCTCAGCTTTCTACTCTACTTTCCCCTCTCATCTCACCTTTCTCTCCCTTCCCTCACCATTCATCAGCTTTCGCTCTTCGCCTCTAATTAATTTTGTTCCTCTTTGTTGTCTTTCTCCCATTTCCCCTCACCTCTCCTCACTTCCCATCTCCTTTCTGCTCCTTTGATCTTGTCCTACACTCAACCGCTCTCACCCTCTCTCTTTCTCTCTCTCACCCTCTCTCTTTCTCTCCCTCTCTCTTTCTCTCTCTCTCCCTCTCTTTCTCTCCCTCTCTTTCTCTCACTGTCTCCCCACTCTTTCTGTTTTAATCTCATCACTGATCATTTACTGTTTCTCCCTGTCTGTATGGTTCTCTCTCTCGCTGTCTCTTTCCGTTTCTCTTTTTCGTCGCAGATCCCTTTCCTTTCCTGTCACCTGCTCTCATTTTTAACCCCTGTTTAAATCCCACAAGTTAACCGGGAACACCTTATGAATAGCAATAATCTTGGTGGGTGAGTTGGAGAAGAGACAGTTACATGGACTTTCCCACACTCACACCAAGAGGCGACCCAGGTGTTACCCAAGTCTCTAGCTACACTGGATAAGTCAGTGCCTTGCTTATGAACAGTGTACTATTTAGTGTGTGAGAAAAAAGTACAATGGCTCTTCACACATACTGTGTCATCATAGAAAGAGTGAATGGATGATTGAAAACTTTATTGCCCCGGGGGGAATTTGCTTTGCATAAAGAGCATAAAAAGAATATTAAAAAAAACCATCAACAACCATCCGTGACAGCATATAATACAACATAAAGCATAAGTATTTTAAAAACATCATAAAAAGCATCATAAAACGCATCATTGCAGAAATCGATACAGGACATCTAGTACAAGTGCCGAATCAGACCATGTGATCAGAGCTTGTTAAGTAGCTGAATGCTGTGTGGGACAAAAGATATGATGCCTCTTTTAGTCCGCATCCTGGGCATGCTGTATGTTCGCCCTGAAAGTAAAAGTGCATAGGTCAGATCAGACCATAGATGGTGCAGTGGATCTGCTATGATCTTGTGAGCCAAATTCATGGTATACTGGTCTGTCATGTATGTAATACTACACATTTGTTCCCCAGTTATCTTGCCACCCAGTTTAACAATCCTGCCCAGTTTGTTCGTTTTTTGTACAGACCTCCCCCACCCCACCCCAACACTGAATACAAAAAGTCAATATGCTCTGAATGAAGGTCTAAAATAGTGTCAGCATAATAATTGACTACTGCAACTCCTTACTGGCAGGTCTCCCTGCATGCACTTTCAAACCTCTGCAAATGATCCAGAATGCGGCAGCGTGTCTGGTCTTCAACCAACCCAAAACAGTACATGTCACACCACTGTTCATATCCCTCCACTGGCTCCCAGTTGCTGCCCGTATCAAATTCAAAACCTTGATGTTCACTTACAAAACAGCAACCAAAACGGCTCCAGCCTACCTGAACTCCCTCATTCAGGTCTACACTCAGTCCTGCTCACTACACTCTGCCAATGAAAGGTGCCTGGCACTTCCGCCACAATGGGGCCCCAAGTCACTAGCCAGACTCTTCTCTTCTGTAGTTCCCAGGTGGTGGAACAAGTTACCAAACTCCATTTGATCGATCTTTAAGAAGTTAAAGACCCAGCTCTTTCATGAACACCTCCACACCTGATGGTATTAATAAAAATACAGGAAAAAAACAAACAAAACGCTTCTATGCACCCTACATTGCCTTTGTGCACTGCCTGTTGACACCTATGTCCTATCGGACTTGAACCCCAGTTTTTTGGCACTTACTTGCGATGTTGTCTCCTGGCTAGATCCTTGCTTGTGTTGTATTAACTCTCAGATGTGTGTTGCTTTGGGTAAAAGTGTCTGCTAAATGAAATTGTAACATTGTAACATTTTAATTCTGTCCACATTAAAACTTCTAAGTTTCCTTAAAAAGTAGAGATGTTGTTGAGCCTTTGCTAACCTAGCATTGGTGTTAGCATTCCATGTCAGTTTGCTTTATAATAATAGTGCCCAGATACTTGTACTCTTGTACACGTTCAATGGTTACGTTGTTCATAATTACAGGGGACAGAGTGGAGTTTCTTTTGAAGTCAGTGATCATTTGTTAAGTTTTTTTTGTGTTTAAAATCAATGAGATATTTGAACACCAGTTGTAGGAGTGGTTAATCTCAGCTCTATAACTGGTCTCATCATTAGTTAATAGGCCTATCATCATCTGCAAATTGTATCATTGTACAATTATGTTGATGACTAACACAGTCATTGGTATATAACGGGAACAGCAAAGGTGAGAGGACAAAACCTTGTGGTACCCCACTCTGAGTGCTGATGACAGATGACTGTCCTCCATGGATGTGGACATACTGTTGCCTCTCTGTATGTCCATCTTATGAGGGTATGATTTACACCCATGCTACTCAGCTTCACTGTCAAGAGATCTGACCATACAGTATGCAAGGCAAGAGCGAAATCAGCAAAACGTACGCACACATAAGCTGATGGGGTTTCCAGATGTTTGTAAATTTGGTTCAAAAGTGTTACTGTTGCTTCCTCCACACCCCTATTTGCTCTATATGCAAAATGTAAAGCCTCCATCTTATCATTGGTTTCAGACTTTGAGATAGAACAATTTGCTCAAAACATGTCATAGCTACTGACGTTAAAGCTACTGATCTAAAATCATTTAATTCAGAAGGATTTGTCTTTTAAGGTAGTGGAATTATTTTAGACATTTTCCACGTCAGAATTATTAGTAAGTCCAGTGATGCTTGACGAAGTTTAGTGAATACAGGGCTCAACTGCTCACAACACTTCTGTAGTGTATTCCTATCCATTCTATCGGGACTGATGGATTTCCTAGTATTTATCTGGGAGAGGGTGCGCCGCACCTCCTCCAGTGTTAAACATGTTGGTGTGTCACCCCCTCTCCAGTCCCCCTTGGCCTTGAATTGGGATGGTCTATCAGTCTCATAACGAGCAGAAAAGCAATTGAAGTCATTGGCAAACTCTTGTTTGTGAAGGATTGGTCCTCTGTGAGTTCAGGCCAACCACTGACTTAATTGCACGCCACACCTCCCTTGCATAGTTGTTCTGGAGTAGCTGCTCCACTTTAGCTTTATAGTCCCTCATTGCTTGGTTTATTTGCATCTGTATTTATCTCTGAATTAGCTTTCCTGTGCATCTGTCTTCATTTTAAATGCCCATTCTTTTTCAATTAGAAGTTTTTGTACATCAGCAGTAACCCAGGGTTTAGTATTTGCAGTTGTTTTTGTTTGTTTGGTGGGGATCACATTATCTACACAGAAGATAATATAGGATGTGACCACTTCTTTATATTCATCTATATCTGGGCATTCAAACAGCTCCCAGTTTGTACATTCAAAGCAACCTTGTAAAGTCAATACACTGTCCTCATCCCAAACTTTCACTGATCTTGATTTGGGTTTTTCAGTTTTTTGCACGTCGTCTTTTTTCTTGGATTTTTCCCTCTTTTTCTCCCCAATTGTATTTGGCCAATTACCCCACTCTTCTGAGCCATCCTGGTTGCTGCTCCACCCCTTCTGCCAAACTGGGGAGGGCTGCAGTCTACCACATGTCTCCTCTTGAGACATGTGAAGTCACCAGCCACTTCTTTTCACCTGACAGTGAGGAGTTTCACCAGGGGGACATAGTGTGTGGGGGGATCCTGCTATTCTCCCCAGTTCCCCCCTCCCCCTGAACAGTTACCCCGACCGACCAGAGGAGGCGCTAGTGCAGCAACCAGGGCACATACCCACATCTGGCTTCCCACCCGCAAACACGGCCAATTGTGTCTGTAGGGACGCCCAACCAAGCCGGAGGTAACACAGGGATTCGAACCTGTGATCCCCATGTTGGTAGACAATGGAATAGACCGTTATGCTACCTGGACACCCTGGTTTTTTCAATTTTCAATATTTGTCTGTAGGATGGTAATAACAACATTGTCATGCTCGGATGCAGCTATTGGTGATTTTCTGTAGCCCTTGTAGCCAGTCTTAATATGGCCATAGCATAGATCAATAGTTTTTGATGCTCTAGTATAACATTAGACATATTGCTGATAGTGTGGCAGCGCTGATGCTAATAGCAATCATTGAGCTAACCCAATGGGGAGATAGTCTCTGCCATTGTTGGCTGTTGCTGTAACGTGCAATGCAATGTATTGTGGGATATTCATACTAGCGTAATGTCCTGTGTTTGCATAATATAATATTTCTCTGGATGTAGTATGACATCCGGATGTTTTTTCCACACTATTTTTGTATATTATGCATATAGACACACTAAAATGCTAGCATACTATTTGTGCGTACTGAATCTTATGCTAGCATGTGATTTCCAACACAGCCATGGTGATTGGTGATCCTGCTGCCTCTCTCTCGCTGTCTCTCTCTCACTGTCTTTCTCTCGCTCCCCTCCCCCCCCCCCCCGCTCGGTCTGTCTGTCTGTCTGTCGCCCTTCATCTCTCTCATACCTCTTCTGGTCATTTTATGGAGGTGTTAAATCTTGTTTATATTTTATTACCTGAAAACATATTGATATTTACTTTGGATAGCAGAACTGACTGGCCTCATGATGAATTCAGCGAAAAATGAGACACATCACGTGGCTGCTGTGAGAGAAAAAATCTATGCTGCCTCTTTCTAAATTGCACATTACAATCAACCTCCCCAAATTGGATCATCAAGCAAATGATATTCCACACTACATAGCCAACTCACGTTGGGTCGAACGTGGTAGGCCAGGTGAATAGAAAGGTGACATGCTGGTGTTGGCCAACTAAACTCTGTGGCTTGTGAGAAGCTGGGGCATGGTGTTCACTTTTAGGCACCCATGTCAACATCACTGCCCTCTTCATCTACACCACTTTTTTTTAACTTTTTTTTTACACCACATTTTGTATCCTTTTTCAAATGCAAGTGGGGCAAACACAGGCAAAAAACGGGTGCTTACAAATATTTTTCATACCAAGTCAGCAGTATGAGAGGGGGCTGATCTCTAATGGCATGCAACAATGTCTCTTTTGGGGGCATCCGGGTGGTCTATTTTGTTGCCTACCAACACAGGGCTAGCCGGTTCGAATCCCCGTGTTACCTCCAGCTTGGTCGGGCGTCCCTGCAAGACACAATTGGTGGTGTCTGTTGGTGGGAAGCCAGATATGAGTATGTGTACTGGTCGCTGCACTCGCACCTCCTCTGGTCGGTTGGGGCACTTGTTCAGGGGGGAGGAGGAACTGGGGGGAATAGCGTGGTCCTCCCACACGCTACGTCCCCCTGGCGAAACTCCTCACTGTCAGGTGAAAAGAAGCGGCTGGCGACTCCACATGTATCAGAGGAGACACATGGTAGTCTGCAGCCCTCCCTGGATTGGCAGAGGGGGTGGAGCAGTGACCGGGACAGCTCGTAAGAGTTGGGGTAATTGGCTGGATACAATTGGGGAGAAAAATAAATCCCAAAAAAGAAACAAAAGTGTGTCTTTCGGTGTAAGTGTGTCATGTTAGTCAAGGTATATATGTCCTTTTGAGCTCGTGTGTGTGTGTGTGTGTGTGTGTGTGTGTGTGTGTGTGTGTGTCTGTCTCTGTGTCTGTGTGTGTGTGTGTCTGTCTCTGTGTCTGTGTGTATGTGTGTGACAACCTTTGTCAGTGTGTAAGTTAGTGTACAGAAAAAATGGAGAATGAATAGGTCAAACCAAAGCTGTGTCTGAAATCACTCCCTATGGTGAATTATACTATTCACCTTCCTCCATGTTGTTTGATTGTTTGAATTGTAACTGCAAACTTTATTCACTATTTAGCGCCCTCAAAAATTCCCACAAGGTAACTGAAAATAATGCCTGATGGGACGTGAAGAAGTTACAAACGATGATTAACTGGTGTGCGAAATTGGTTACTGATCATAGAGTAACTCTGTTGAGATCCATGTGTAGGAAATAGTGAACGAGTGAATGAGAGAATGATTTGGACCTAGCTCAAGAACACCCTTTGTGTTGTCATGGAATTTAGTGTGGGATGTTTAGGAAGGAGGAGAGAAGTTAGGAGAGAGAGAGGAAGTAGAGTGGGAGGAAAAGGAGAATAAAAAGGGAAGGAAGGAATGACGGAAGGTCTCGGGGCTTTAAAATGGCTGACAGCTCGCATAAAGGGAAGTTTACCGTATGACCTGTTCATTGCTCCTTCCTTCTGTTTACCTGCTTCTCTTCCTCTTTTACCCTCCAGGTTTTGGGAACATCTCTCCCCACACGGAAGGCGGGAGAATCTTCTGTATCGTGTATGCTCTGTTAGGGATACCTCTCTTTGGCTTCTTGTTGGCTGGTGTGGGGGATCAGCTAGGCACCATATTTGGGAAGGGTATCGCCAGAGTGGAGAAGATGTTTGTGGTAAGCGCGGAAACACACACACACACACACACACACACACACACACACACACACACACACACACACACACACACACACACACACACACACACACACACACAAAACCATCCGGGGAGGGCTGCAGACTACCACATGCTTCCTCCGATACATGTGGAGTCGCCAGCCACTTCTTTTCACCTGACAATGAGGAGTTTCACCAGCGGGATGTAGCATGTGGGAGGAGCACACTATTTCCCCCAGTCCCCCTCCCTCTCAAACAGGCATCCAGACCGACCAGAGGAGGCGCTAGTGCAGCAACCAGGACACATACCCACATCCGGCTTCCCACCCTTAGACATGGCCAATATTGTCTCTAGGGACACCTGACCAAGCCGGAGGTAACACAGGCATTCGAACTGGCGATCCCCATGTTAGTAGGCAATGGAATAGACCACTACACTGCCTGGATGCCCCAGTAACTTGATTTTTTTTACCCTTTGTGTAGTGGATCTGTTCCTTGCATGGCTGTCTAAACAGGCAGGAACCTGACTCCCTGTGGGTTTTGCTGGTTTATACAAGGCTCAAATCTGTGCCACAAATAGTTAAAAGATTTTTTCCCCCCTGTGTATGCTGCCTAGTAGTGTGTACTCCAACAGATTTTGTGTTTGAGTGTGAGGGATGCCTGCAGGTTTTTTACGCATAACCAAACCTTTGACCCCCATTTACATTCGGGTGAATAATTTTCCAGTTGGATGAGATGCTGAATAGAATACTTTACATTTGGGGTTGATTTGAGCTTGAACTGCATATTACTGCCAGCTGCATTAATTTGAGGTGCAACTAGAGAAACTCTAAAAGTTGAAATCCAGTGTGAAACTATCTATCTTCAGTCATCTGACCCCAGGACAGAACCAAGTAAGTTAAGCTTCTCACTTTGTTTCCCTGGCTCATTGAAATACACATTGCTACCCTTATTATGTTAAGACTGAACAGTAAAAGAACCGTGGCCCACATCTGGATATTTAGTTTAAGGTGCAGCCTGTCGTTAAACTATTGATTTGAATGGAAATGTGTTGTGGGCTGTACCGCTGGTGGCTGTCCATGTGATGATAGTTCAAATATGTTGTCATAGGTGTAGGTACGAGGATGACCAAAACATCTACTGAGTTTGCATCCTGAGCTGAAGAACAGTTTAAGGGCCTTAAGAGAGTGAATAGCCTTTTTAGTTTAGACTTAGACTTAGACTGCTTTTATTTGTCATTGCCTTATATGCATGTCTCATACATACAAGGGAATGAAATTACGTTTCACAAGGACCTCGGTGCAACATAAAAACAAATAACACACAATAAATATTAAAAACAAAAAGTGCGTTAAAAACAAGACTGAATGCAGAATTCAGATTGTGGAATTTAGAATGCTTCACCTCTTCTACAATTTTAAGGGGACTCCAGGGAAACTCTCAACTATGAATATTATTATTAATGCTTAGGGGAAAGGGGAAAGGTTCACTGTGTGTGTGTGTGTGTGTGTGTGTGTGTGTGTGTGTGTGTGTAAATCTCTTTTATTGCTGTGTACCAAAGGAAATGTGATTGGATATGTCCTCATCCGTGTGTGTGTGCCTGTGCGCACACGCGTGTTTGTGTGTAAGTGGGTAAATGGCTGTGGGGGTCATCCTAAATGAACATTGCAAACCTCTATTCTTTATTAATTACCACTGCATACTATAATGCTGTGAATGTATGTGAGCTCATGTAAACTTGAATGTGTTTGTGTGTGCAAACATGTGCATGTGCCTGCGGTTGCTCTGTAAATTTCAGTAGTGTTAAAGTATTTTCTGCAGAATATGACTTTCTTTTTCTACTGAAAAAGAACAGTAATTCCATTACCGTTGTGTTACATCAGTATTCATAGCATCTGCATTCTTAAATACCCATATTTGAACTGGATACCCTCTAACATTGCAAGTGAGATAAACAGATAAAACCAAAGCCTGCTTGGTGCCATCACAGCTAAAAGAGATAATCAAAGTTTATGTGGTTGTTATCAGCTTAATTTTAAATTTCAAATACAGATAATTATGGGAAAAGCTCAGGCAGCTCCCCCTACGAAGCTGCCATGTCATCTATGATGAGAAAGAACCTAGTGTGCAGGCATTGATCATAGTCAGAGAAATGTGGGTTACTTGATTAGAATTTACCAGCATCGCCTTGCTTTGTGTTCCTCTCTCCTTCAAAGCATTGGGACATCACTCAGACAAAGATTCGGGTCATATCCACGCTGCTCTTTGTATTGTTTGGCTGCCTGCTGTTTGTGGCACTCCCAGCAGTCATCTTTAAACACATTGAGGGCTGGTCTGCATTGGAGTCGCTCTACTTTGTTGTCATCACCCTGACCACCATAGGATTTGGAGACTTTGTAGCAGGTAAAAACAAAACTAATAGTTTTCCACTACATACGATACATTCACTAAAACAGATTTAAACAGGCACACTGGGATGCGTCACTCATATAGGCATATGGATACACACAAATGCATGAACCTTTTGAAAAGACTGTCGTTCTTTTTCAGTTTCTCTCAAAAAACATGTACATACACACAAACGCACACACACACATACACACATACATACACACACACACACACACACACACACACACATTAATCATCGTCAGAGTACTTCTCTGAACTAATAGCAAGACATAACCACAATTGTAAAGTTCTCTTTAGGTTCTTTAATTCTTTATTAATGGTCCCTCCTCTTCTCTTTTTGAACCTGATGTTGAGCCGTCGGAAAAATTTCTCACTCATTTTGTATCAGGTCCCAAATCCAGCATTCGTTCCATTCTCCATGTTAATTCTGCCTCTTTTACCCAGTCTCAACCAATTACAATTTCAATTAGAGAGTACAGTCTCCAATATGAACGACTCCTCCTGCATCTTAGACATCATTCCCACTAAGCTGCTCAAGGAGGTACTTCAACTATCAGCCCTGTTATTCTGCAAATTCTTGATAATTCTCTGGCCTCTGGTTATTTTCCAGACAGTTTTAAGCATGCCATTGTTCACCCATTGCTGAAGAAACCTAACTTAGATCCCCTGTCACTAAGTTACTACAGACCAATCTCCAAATTATCTTTTCTATCCAAGGTTCTGGGAAGAGTTATTTTTTTCTCAATAGATTTCTTTTATGAACACTAATGGTGTATTTAATAGTTTCCAATCTGGTTTTAGAGCACTTCATAGTACCGAGATAGCTCAAGTTACAGTCACTAATGACCTACTATTAACTGCAGACAGAGATGGCTGCTCGATTTTAGTTCTTTTAGACTTAAGTGCTGCCTTTGACACAATCGATCACAACATCCTCTTACATCGCTTAGAGACTTGGGTTGGCATCAAGGGCTCGGCTCTTGGCTTATTACGCTGTTACCTCACCAACAGAACTCTTTCTGTTGTTCTGGGTAACTCTACTTCCTCAATGGCTCAGTTGAGTTGTGGTGTCCCTCAAGGCTCAGTTCTTGGCCCCCTTCTCTTTTCTATATACATGCTGCCCCTTGGCCAGGTCATTCAAAATCACGATGTGCTTTACCATTTCTATGCTGACGACACTCAGTTATGCATGTCACTAAAACCCACAGATCCTAGCGCCCTAGCAAATCTCACAACTTACCTCTCTGATATTGAATCCTGGATGTCAGGCACGGCGTTATGGGTGGGCCTGACGGTCCTAGGCCCGCCCACTTTTCACCAGGCCCACCCTACAATTTTCCTACCCAAAAAAATATATTATATATATTATTTTTTACAAATTTTCATTTAGTCATAAATGATTCGAAATCAGCCAATAATCACATGATTTTGTGCTAAAAATTGTTTTTATAAACATAATTTTATATGTTGATGTTCATGCGCAAGCAAGTTCATGAGACACGTGATGTGATGTTCGATGCCGGAGGGATAGGCTAGGCTAGTTCCAACTGCCATACCAAGCATTGCTTTTTTTCACGAAAACATATAAGCGGTCGGCTATGCTACCGTATGTGGGTGTAGGCTATGGCGCAACCAACTTTGTTTAAGTTCTTTAAACGTGCACGAACGGTGTCAGACTCGGAGTCGTCACTGCAGCCAGGAGATGACCAAGAGTTGGTATCCACAACTCCACGCTCTTCCTCTCTGCCACTTCAGGATGCTAGCACCAGCAGCACGGATTATGCTAGCAGCAGCAGTATGGATCACGCTAGTACAAGCAGCATGGATGCTAGCGCATTCTCCTCCACCTCGTCGCGAGTGGGGGATTGTTGCAAATGGTATGTGTTGCAAACATGTCACCTTTATCCATTTTAATCCAAAATATGTTGTTTGTTTTATTCGTGTATTGGATCTTTGTCAACTTTTTCACTCATGGATTGCACCCCTGCAGGTAACGTTGCAGCAGTGGATTTGTTGGCTGCAGATGAGCCAGCGACACAGCCAATACTGAAACAGTACCCAGTCACAACGATACGGGACAAGAAGAGGAGTTTCGCCGCACATTGGTATACCAAGTACCATTTCCTGGAATACAGCATTCAGAAGGATGCAGTCTTTTGTAAGATGTACCGACACTTTGGAGAGAGGGGGAAAGAAGAGAAGTTCAGTCACACTGCCGCCGGATACAGGGACTGGAAGCATCTAAAACACGCTTGTTTTAAGCACCAAAACAGCAAGACACACACATTTGCGCTCGAGAAATTCAACAACTACAAACGATCACTGACTGAGCGTGGCTCTGTCATCCACCAACTCGTCAACATAGATGGGAGACAGGGTGAAATCATAGAGAGGAATCGGGAGCATATAAAGGTCATCATTGACATTCTGTTCACTTGTGCCAAACCAGAAATACCACTGCGTGGTAACTGGGAGAATGAGACCAAAAATGCAGGCAATTTTCTCAAACTTCATAAACTTATCTGCAGGCATGACAAAGCAACCCAAGAGCGACTCGATGCGATCCCTGGCAATGCAAAGATGCTCAGTCACGAAATTCAGAATGACTTGCTAGATGCTGCATGCACTCTCCTGTTGCGACAGATAAAACATGAACTGCATGAGGGATCTTCATCTTACTACGCAATTCTTGCAGACGAGTGTAAGGATGTTTCCAAGAAGGAGATAGTGGCCGTTTGCTTAAGGTATGTTTACAAGGGGAATGTGAGAGAATGCGCTGTTGGCCTTGTAGACACAGACAACATGACAGCTGATGCGATAGCAAAGAAAATAATGGAAGCTGTCGCACCTTTTGAGCTGGACCCCCACATGTGCATCGGTTTTGGATTTGATGGTGCCTCCGTAATGTCTGGGCATAAGGGGGGGTGTTCAAGCTATCCTAAAGGGCACCTTCAAAAATGCCGTGTACGTACACTGTCACTGTCACCGACTTAATCTTGTCCTGTCAGCTGTGGCACGGACGTCGACGGATGCCACAACTTTTTTCGATTCTCTGAACACTTTGCATACCTTCATGTCTGGCACCGAACGTCACGCTCGCTTCCTTAACGTGCAGAGAGAGATGCGGCCCGATCAGAGGCCACTGGAGTTGGAGCGTGGATGTGACACAAGATGGGATTCAAGATCGGTTGCGGTGAGTAAAGTGTTCACTCTGTATGATGTTATCGTAGAAGTACTGGCGCAATATGCAGAGGATAGAGGACAAAGTCAGGTTGAAGCACAGTCGCTACTGTAGCAGATGAGAAAAAAAAAGTTCATATTCCTCCTTGTACTTTTTAAGGAGTTGTTTAGCAAATCAGACTTTGTGTCAAAAAGTCTCCAGTCCATCAGCACATCAGTGACGAACACTGTTGATTTGATAGAAAACTTTAAACAAGTACTGACAGACATTCGCTCCGGTGACAGTGCGCTCTCAAAGATGTTGGCAACAACGAATGAGATGATGGCAGATAATGACATTGAGAACTGGGATGTACTCAGTCTGCCCCCCCCCCCCGCTCAAGAAAGCTTCCTGGTCGTTTTGAAGGGAGTGTTGTCACAAGCTCATTGGGGAAATCGACGAGGGTGAGGAGTGACAGTGACCTGCGAACCATTTCCAACGCACTAATCGACTGTCAGCTTAATTAACTTGTAAGCGCCATTTATAAGTTATAGTTTTTTGACTTGTTGGTTTACATTAAGGGGAATATTCTTCAATTTCATTTGAGGGTATATTGTTATGTCTATGTTTGACCACTGTGAGGCGTATTTATTGTCCCACTATGGCACCCGTATTGTATTCATGTCAAACAGGAAGTTTTGGTTGTAAGCCGTTCAGTTGTGAATAAAAGCGCGGCAGAGCAACACGGTTGTTCTACCGTAGGTTGGTATCTCGCCGACTCAACGTGTAAAACCAGTCTCATGCTGTCTTTTATTATGTGGTTATAGAATACAGTACAAGTCTAAGAAAGAAGAATTGCAAAATCTAAAGATAGCCACTACAGAACTGAACACTCGGTTCCACAGTGTCACGTATGGTCTTATGGCATCTGCAGCAATTTTGCTGTCCCCAGATAAAAATGACCGCATCTTGACCGATATAGCAAACTCTCTCAATGATGCAGGGAAGCGTTTCCACACATCCATAACAGAGCCAGAGCTCGCAGTGTTTGTGCAACTCGCGGGGAGGAAGAAAACAAGAGAACAGCTTAAAAGTCTTGTTGAAGTAATGGACATTTGCAATGAGGACGTTTTCCCGAATATCCATGCTTTCTTGAAAGCTCTAATAACTCTACCGATGACATCATGTTCAGTTGAACGCGTCTTTTCCAGTGTCAACCGTATTAAAACACCCAATAGGAGCACCATGCTTACTTCTCGCCTTAAGTCGCTCTGTCTGTTGTCATTTGAGAGAGAACTTACAGTAACTCTCGACTTCGACGAAATCATTAACATTTTCAAGAGCAAACCCCGCCTCCTACTCCTGTAAATAGCCTATATCCATATAATCTCCATAGAGAGAATGAAAGGGGGGGAGGAATAAGTAGGCTGGGCATAACGTTTTCCTAACTGGTCTGTTCCTGTCCCGATTTGCAAAGGAATATTTTGTTTTTCTTCTCGTAGGCTAACGTTTGTGTTTTTTAAGCCTGTTGTTAGATAAAATGAATGACCAAGATAGATGTTGGGACAAGAATATTGTTTTATATTGTGCAGTTGTTATAAAGTCAGCCTATTATAGGCCAATGACTTGAAATGCCTTTGCAATGCAGCCGACTTTGTTGCTAGATGGTCTGGGGCTGAGCCATGTAAAAAGAAAGGCCGATGTTCATTACTACAGGATGCCTACTCTGTGACGACAATAAATTGTTTAATGCATCTTCTCTATGTGCCTTTATGAAATTGGAAAAAAAAACCCGGTGTTAATGAAATCATCTAGCATAGCCCATTGTCTTGTGATCATAGAGATTTGTAGACTGTGATGGATAATGATTGATAATGAACTCTAGCAGCATGTCTTTACATGACAGATGACGTTATGAGCGAGTTCTGAATACTGGCTCGCTGCTCTGCTCGCGTTGCTCAGGCGTCCCAATTCAATTCATTTAAACCTCCTTCCCAAAGGGGACTTTGCATGCCCTATGCAACGCTGTAATACCAAACTGCACCACTCTAGGTAGCACGTAGGGTGGGCATTGGGACAGGGCCTTTGATTGGGCTGTGGTTACTTGATCACAGACCTGTTGCGCCCTCTATTGGTCGGTCAGTGATAGAATTATAGTTCAAAATGGTCACTCACTGGCTTTCAACGTTGGCAAGTGATGGTACCGCTGCTGTTTAAGCAATATATATTTTGCACTGAGTAATTTTTAACATTTTGGCTGATTTTGTCAATGTTGCATGAATTATGAGGGTTTTTTGTGATTACATTTGTTAAGCTATCTAGCTCGATTTTGGTCTCAAAATGCACCAAATTGATGCATTTAAATTATCAATATTGAAAATTTTTCTTCCGGGGGAGCATGCCCCCGGACCCCCCTAGGGAATTCCAGGCCCATCCATAATTGGCCTGGCCCACCCAAAACTGAAACCCTGGAGCCATGCCTGCTGGATGTATGAAGATTTTCTCAAATTGAATGATGATAAGTTTGAGGTCATTCTGTTTGGTCCCGAAAATTCCATCAGCCCTGTTGTTACTAATCTTGGTGGTCTGTCAGTTAGTCTTAAGCAGGCTGCTAGGAATCTCGGGGTAATATTACATGCTAACCTCAGTTTGATAATCAAATCAAACATGTTGTTCAGTCATGCTTTCTCCAGCTCAAGCTACTCTCCAAAATTAGGTTATTTTTTTTCAGTTGCAGGGCTTTAAAAAGTTGTACATGCTTTTCTCTATTCTCGGCTTGACTATTGTAATGCACTTTGTTCTGGTATCAGCAAGGGCTCCCTCCACCATCTGCAGTTGGTTCAAAAATGCCACTGCTCAGCTCATTACTGAGACAAAGAGGCATGACCATATCACTCCTGTGCTTACCTCCCCGCACAAGCTCCCTGCTATATTTTGAATTGATTTTAACATTTTATTAAATGGTCTTGCTCCTCCATACATTTCTGATTTATTGACCTGGTTTACGCCCTCTCGACCATTAAGGCCCAGACACACCAAACCGACTAGCGGCGATGAAGGCCGACTGACTTGCATCGCCTCACATCGCCTGCCATCTTGGCCAAAAATTAGCACTTGAACACACCGCAAGACTACAGCTGACGGCCAACTAGCATGTACGTTCTGCACTGATTCGCTAAGCTGAACAGCTAATCAGAGTGATCTGTCTCACCAACGGGCTCTGCCGATTCAACATGCTGAATCAGCCAAAAAGCTGTCGACAGGGGTCAGACTAATGCCAACGGTGCAGTGACACAGCGCAAAAACTAGGGTCACAGACACTCACTGACAGTCCGACATTGGCCGACCCATCGGCCTGGTGTGTCAGGGCGCTTAAGATCTGCAGATGGAACCCTGCTGGTTATTCCTAGGTTTCGATTTGTCACGATCAGGCTTTTGCTGTTAGAGCCCCGCACTATGGAACTCTCTTCCTGTCAAACTAAGACAAACCAAGTCTCTGTCTTCTTTAAAATCTTGTCTTAAAACTTTTCTTTTTATGAAAGCTTTTACAAATGTTTGATATTTGTTTTTATTTATTTATACTGTTCTTATTTTTACTCTTACTTATTTGGTCTTACTCTTATTGTTGCCTTGTCTGGTTTTATTTCTTTGTAAAGCACTTTGTAATATTGTTTTAGAAAAAGGCTATATAAATAAAGTTATTATTAACCAACTTGGCCTGGCATTGTAAATCCCCAGACTGGATTTAATTTTCCATGATTTGATGGCAAAGCAACTTAGAAATTGACAAGTTACAAAACACATTAAGATTTTTTTGTACATTTTTATAATCCAATTATGCCCCAATTTTTTCATGCCAGCTAAGTGTTAAAGATTATAAACAGAAAACACTGATAAAGGGCTTTTATCTGTATGCTCTACATTTTTGGCATAGTGGAAATTTTTAGTTACAGTGTCGAGCCTTACCTCTGTTTTACCTCCATATTTTTCTAGATCTTGTGTGTCTTTCTCACCAAGTGGTTAAGAGAAAGGGTATTTTAATGACAAGAGCCCATTGGCATGGTTTTTGTCTGACTTGTTCCCTTGTTAGCTCTGTGTCTCTGTCTCTTTCTTTCTTTCCAGGTGGATCAGAGATAGAGTACTTAGACTACTATAAGCCAGTTGTGTGGTTCTGGATTCTGGTGGGATTGGCTTACTTTGCTGCCATTCTTAGCATGATAGGAGACTGGTTAAGAGTCATCTCCAAGAGGACCAAAGAGGAGGTATAAGACTTTTGTTTGTCAATCTGTATGTATGTATGTATGTATGTATGTATGTATGTATGTATGTATGTATGTATGTATGTATGTATGTATGTGTGTGTGTGTGTGTGTGTGTGTGTGTGTGTGTGTATGTATGTATGTATGTATGTATGTATGTATGTATTTCTGTCTATCTATCTATCTATCTATCTATCTATCTATCTATCTATCTATCTATCTATCTATCTCATGTTTCTATTTCCTTTTCAATAGTGCACTAACAATAGGATATAACAACACCATGTCCCCACTTCAACTTTTGCCCTCTGGTTAACTGCATTTCAATGATAAGAATATTTTCTAATCCAATTAGCTTTATTCCATAGAAATAAATCAATATAGTCTCAGGCTATTTCTGTGATCTTTCCCAGAGAGGAAGAGAGAAATTTATAGAGAAACATGTGGTGAGAGAGGGGGCGGGGGAACAAGGACAATGCAGACAGGAGAGAGAAAGAGATAGCCAGTCGGTCAATGTGTGATAATGTCCTTATCTGCAGATTCATCTAGAATTAAGTCTGCATTGAATATGATGGCGGTTATGTAACTGTATGCAGTGCTTCCCAGTGTAGAGTCTCGGGACCTCCAGGGGGTTCCTTTCAGGGAGCCATGCTGGAACTTTGCAATATATGGGACAATGTAATATTTTTATTCTATTCAACTTCACGATCATCCTAATTTTCTACCAGTATATTAAGTGTGTATGGAAGAACATTTTGAAAAATTGGTCTCTGCCTTCTCTAAAAATCGGTCTCTGCACTGTCCTATCCTAACTATAGACAGCTAAGCAGTTCAACTGAGTCAGATCTGAAACAAACATCTTTGGACCTGTTCAATTTTAGCTGAATAGAATGAGCAAGTGTTACGCACAAATCCTAAGCCTCTAAATGTGAATTATCTATGTGCCCATGTATGTGTGTGCTCATTAATATTGCTCCCCATGGGTCCTCATGCTGAAGTCCTGCTTTTATATGTACACTGACAGTATAGCCTTGTTTGGTCCAATGGGTGTGTGTGTGTGTGTGTGGGTGTGTACATTTTTTGTTTCTATGTGTTTGTACATGTGTACTTTTAAAATGTCATACGTTAACAAATGGCAGTGATATGCTGTGATTAAATGAGACACAGGGACAGTCCTTGAAGGACTAATTGTTTTGTTTCTGTTTATAAATTATGTATTGTTTTGTTATGTTTATCTTTTTTCATCCTGTGTAGAAAGACCTGTTAAGTCTGTTGGTTGAAGGGGCAGATTTTTGAAGGAAACCAGACCTAACTTTAGCACAGAGTTTTATTCTAAAACTTCTAATCTTATCATTTGGGGGCCAAACTAAAAGAACATTGGCGCTATGCAGAAATAGCACCGAATGAAACTATTGGGCTTTTCATACCACATAGGCTTACCAGTACTTACATATGCTGTTTCAGCCAAAAATAATGTCTACTTGTCGAAGATGTTAAGGCTTCTCAAAGTACCATATCTTACCAAAGTACAAATTCTTCATTGTGACTTAGGGTAAAGGTGCCACTTTACCTGACCCCATCCAGCTATTCACAATACTATGTTTTCTGAAGTTACTCAACCAGTAATGTATTTAACGCTTTGTGTTTGTGATATATTTTTGATTTATCAGTATTTGCTCCACCATGTAATTATTCCCACGTGTCGCATCCCCAATAAAAATGAGACTTAGTTGTGCAGAATGGGAGTCATGTGCACAAGGATGCACAGCTTTAGTGACAAGCTGCAGTGACAGTTACAGTTAGTGTTGTGGTTAGGCTTGTGTCTAGTGTTAAAGTTCAGCGTTGGAATTAGGCTCAGAGTTAAGATTAGGGGTTGAAGTTAGTGTGGCAGGTCTGTAACACAGTCGGGGTTCTCTGGCACAGAGACATGGACAACGATGGTAGTTGAGAACTCAATAACACACTTATTAAAATAAAAGATTTAAAACACCAGGATTAGCAAGAGATAAAACAAAGAGGTGTGTGTGTGTGTGTGTGTGTGTGTGTGTGTGTGTGTGTGTGTGTGTGTGTGTGTGTGTGTGTGTGTGTGTGTGTGTGTTACCATGGCTGATTAATGCTTTGAGCAGGCTTACATAGTTGAAGATAGTGTTTTAATGGAATTGACATCCTTGTTTAGGACCAAAATACATGCAGTACTTGCATCCCTTTCTCAGCACACTCCCTCCCTTTCGTCTTTCTCCTCTATGAACGTCTCTTTCATTATTTGTTATTGATCCAAGGCTTTTCTTCCCTGTTTCTGTGCTTCTTCATCTACCTTGTCTTCCTCTCTCTCTCTCTCTCTCTCTCTCTCTCTCTCTCTCTCTCTCTCTCTCTCTCTCTCTCTCTCTCTCTCCCTCTCTCTCTCTCTCTCTCTCTCTCTCTCTTTTTCTCTCTAGGGCTAAAAGAGTGATTCTTTGGCTTTTCTGGTCACATTTAGGTGAATTTGTATGTTTCTGGTAGTGCTTTATTAAACAGCATTTCTAAACCCTGTTTAACATTATTACACTATTTTGCTTTTTTGTTTTGTTTTTGTTTTGTTTTGTTTAATGTGTTTGTTTTGCATTGTTTTTGTGTGATTGGTTTGTGCGCTGAGCCCTCTCCCTCAACATAAAACCATTTTACCTTTTAGAATTTTGGCAATGTTTCTCATCCAAAAAGACATGGATTAAGGGAGGATTCGTGTCTATGCCCATTATACTTTGATATATCACATTATCTTTAGCAGGGATCAGATCTGTGACCTCTAACATTGCACCTTTCCTTTTGCAGGTCGGTGAGATCCGTGCCCATGCTGCGGAGTGGACGGCCAACGTCTCAGCGGAGATCAAAGAGACACGCCGTCGCGTTAGCGTCGAGATCTATGACAAGTTCCAGCGCGCTGCATCGATCAAGCGCAAGCTGTCCTCTGAGCTGGGTTTGAGCCCCGCCCCTGAGCTCACCCTCCCCAAGAGGGGTGTGTCGGTCAACTTCAACGATGAACGGGAGAAAGAGAAGAAAGAGAAGGACGCAGGGTCGCAAGGTTTGACAACGCCCCTGACCAAAAATGACGGTTTGTTTATGAATGGTTTAGACCCGGAGAGGGGAGATATTGCCATTATAGAACACCTTAAGTAGGGATAAAGAGAGCCAAACGTCTTCGAGGCTCTTTCTAAGGTCTTTCCATTTATATCGAGGGAAAATGCATCAACATCAGAGCACTGAAATGAATCTTTTTGTGGCACCAGTACCACAAGTCTGGACCAGCTGAACTGTGTTTACTCTGACATTAGGCCCAGAAATGAACGGAAGAGAAATGAACTGAACTCAATGCGTGGATACACCATCGTGATGACTGTGTTGTAGCGTACTGGTCCTGTGTTTGTCAGCTTAGTGAGTTGTTTACTCAGCCAAATGTCACTCGAACCTCCAGAATGGGAAGATCTTGGAACGTGTGAAGTTGCCTACAAATGCTGATTTCCGATCAGCATTGATTTCTAGCACAGTGCCTGTCTCTATGTGTCGTATTACAAATTCACCATTCAGAAGCTCAAACTTGCTGAAACTTGCATAATCATTTTGAAACCCTACTACATGATGTACACTGAGATAACATCTGGAGGTTGCACAGTGCTATAAAGGAATACAGTCTTGTTGTCAGTGTTTGAACTCTCAGCCAGTAGGATTAGGTTGTTGGGAAATGTATACTTGCCAACACCTGTTAAACAAGCGTACCTTTATTGTGAAACAAACACAATGGTACAATCGGACCATTTTGGGATAAAACAATGAGTCAAATATAGTGGTTTTAATGTTGGAATCGTTTTCAATTTCACAATAAGTGTAGTTGAAATTGTTTTTTTTGGTTCGGTTCACTGTGTAATACAAGAACCTTGGTAAAACTATGAGTTTCATGAAACAAACACTTTCCCTTAGAAGTTGTTCCCAACTCAGAGTAAGGGTAACTTCAGCCTCAAAATGAACTTTCACCTCCTGAACCTTGAAATGCCCCCCTGAACCTCACCAGTGCAAGGTGGATGGATGACATCATCATTTTAGGCTGAGAAATTACGTCAGGCCATGAAGGGAATAGAGCTACCGTTACTCCAAAAAGAGACGGGGTCTCGTTTCTACATACAGAGGGGATATAATGCCATTTCAGTCATAAGGACAATGGACTGTGATTATGTTTGGTCGCCAAAGAGTGATGACGATCAAATGAGCACAAAAGTTGTGCTAACCGGACTAAAAAGATGGTGGAATGTACAGTGAAGATCATCAGGTTACACAGATGGTGGGATGTCACGTTTAACAGGTAACAAAAACTGTGGTGTGTGACAAAAGCAGTAAGAAGTTGTGCTGAATGACTAAGATGTTGGACTGTAACGTTGATCAAACTACAGCTAAACCCCCCAAACTACTTGAGCAGAGATTCTCCATGCACCTTACTAACTTGTGTGTCTTTCAGATTGAAGAATTGATTCTACAGTAGAACCTTGTTTAAGAGAACTTTCCGTTAAAATACGATCGTCTTCTCGAGAAAGCAACAGTGGAAAAGTAGTGAACTCCCATGACAACTTATTCAAAACATGCAATGTACGCGCTAGCATGGAAATTGAAATGCTCTCTTTTGCAGCTTATACCTTTTACTTGCATGTGTCTGGAAGGAGATTCCAATAATTGCATGAAATCAGTTGACTTAAATGAATATATTTTTGATTGATTTGGTGTTGATTATTATCATAATTATCTGTTTTGTGGACTGGTCAGCATAGATGAATGAGGTTCTATTGTATAAGTTTCAATGCCAGGTTAGGAGGGTTGCTGTCAAATTACACTCACTGGCCACTTTATTAGGTACACCTTGCTAGTACCGGGTTGGACCCCCTTTTGCCTTCAGAACTTCCTTAATCCTTCGTGGCATAGATTCAACAAGGTACTGGAAACATTCCTCAGAGAGTTTGGTCCATATTGACATGATAGCATCACGCAGTTGCTGCAGATTTGTCGGCTGCACATCCATGATGCGAATCTCCCAGTCCACCACATCCCAAAGGTGCTCTATTGGATTGAGATCTGGTGACTGTGGAGGCCATTTGAGTACAGTGAACTCATTGTCATGTTCAAGAAACCAGTCTGAGATGATTCGAGCTTTATGACATGGTGCGTTATCCTGCTGGAAGTAGCCATCAGAAGATGGGAACACTGTGGTCATAAAGGGATGGACATGGTCAGCAACAATACTCAGGTAGGCTGTGGCATTGACACGATGCTCAATTGGTACTAAGGGGCCCAAAGTGCGCCAAGAAAATATCCCCCACACCATTACACCATCACCACCAGCCTGAACCGTTGATACAAGGCAGGATGGATCCATGCTTTCATGTTGTTGATGCCAAATTCTGACCCTACCATCCGAATGTCGCAGCAGAAATCGAGACTCATCAGACCAGGCAACGTTTTTCAAATCTTCTATTGTCCAATTTTGGTGAGCCTGTGCGAATTGTAGCCTCAGTTTCCTGTTCTTAGCTGACAGGAGTGGCACCCGATGTGGTCTTCTGCTGCTGTAGCCCATCTGCCTCAAGGTTCGACGTGTTGTGCATTCAGAGATGCTCTTCTGCATACCTCGGTTGTAATGTGTGGTTATTTGAGTTACTGTTGCCTTTCTATCAGCTCGAACCAGTCTGGCCATTCTCCTCTGACCTCTGGCATCAACAAGGCATTTTCGCCCACAGAACTGCCGCTCACTGGATATTTTCTCTTTTTCGGACCATTCTCTGTAAACCCTAGAGATGGTTGTGCATGAAAATCCCAGTAGATCAGCAGTTTCTGAAATACTCAGACCAGCCCGTCTGGCACCAACAACCATGCCACGTTCAAAGTCACTTAAATCACCTTTCTTCCCCGTTCTGATGCTCGGTTTGAACTGCAGCAGATTGTCTTGACCATGTCTACATGCCTAAATGCATTGAGTTGCTGCCATGTGATCGGCTGATTAGAAATTTGCGTTAATGAGCAGTTGGACAGGTGTGCCTAATAAAGTGGCCGGTGAGTGTATAATCCATTGCAGGTTACCAATGGCCAAAAATTGCAATGAGTGACACTGGAATACTCATATTTACAAATATCATCTTATTACTTATGCTAACTCTCATTTGCTTTGTAATTACTTTGCTCATAAATCTATAGAATATGTAGTCAAACGGAAAATTTTATCTTAATGTAAGACTGTAGTGTGAATAGTGGTTTTAGCATCACATTCAGCAAGTTTCAGTCACTGTTAGGCTCAGGAATGTTTCTGAGTAACATAAAAAGTAATCCTATTTTTTCTTTTTTCTTTTAATTCACTCTCGGGCGTCCGGGTAGCGTAGCTGTCTATTCCGTTGGCTACCAACATGGGGATCGCCGGTTCGAATCCCTGTGTTGCCTCTGGCTTGGTCGGGTGTCCCTACAGACACAAGTGGCTGTGTCTGCGGGTGGGAAGCCAGATGTGGGTATGTGTCCTGGTCGCTGCACTAGCGCCTCCTCTGGTCGGTCAGGGCGCCTGTTCAGGGGGGAGGGCAAACGGGGGGAATAGCGTGATCCTCCCACGCACTACGTCTCCCTGGCAAAACTCCTCACTGTCAGGTGAAAAGAAGTGGCTGGCGACTCCACGTGTATTGGAGGAGGCACGTGGTAGTCTGCAGCCCACCTCGGATCAGCAGAGAGGGTGGAGCAGTGACCAGGATGGCTCAAAAGAGTTGGGGTAATTGGCCAAGTACAACTGGGGAGAAAAAGGGGGAGAAAATCTCAACAACAAAAAAAGCACTCAAAATCAGAGTTTCAGTTCTCTTTGAAAGCAACTATAACAGATTGCTTCTTCTGACACTCGCAATTAGGTTATAATAATCCAAATTTATTATTTATTCATACCTAAACCCTGCTTATTTTTGATGTCGTGTCTCGCTTTGCCCTTGAGCAACAACAGTCTTAAGACTCCTAATCAAAGTGATGGATTATAATAGTTTGGCCTTTGTGGTTTCCAGTGGAAGCCATGTAGTTCTAGTCACCTGATTTTATTTCATGTTTAAAAATTACCGCCATCAAAGACCCACACCCTTAAGATGCTTACCATTTAGGATGCTGACTGTTGTTACAAAGCAACATGACATCTATTGATTATCTGGGCCAAACTTTACTTACTCCATCAGGATCCCGAAAAGACCGTTACTGTGCCTTAAGCCTTTTTCTTTGCCATTAAAGGCCTAGCAGACGTACAAGGGGGTGGACAACTGATTTGATTCAAAACTTTTATATTTCATTCAAAACTTTCTGACTATATGACAAAGTTTACTTCCACCTTTTGAGTGTTGCAAACATTTTACAAGTGTAATTTGGTGGATTACAATTTAGGGAAACCAGCTGTTAGATAGTTTAATGTGTACATGCTGGTGAGACATCCATTCCAACAAATAAAATAAATCCACTTGTCCAGCTTCATTGTATATTTCTGGCCTTAACACACATGTATGTATGTTCAGCTATTGAGCCATATTATGAATTACCTTTATGGCTTATTATCGTCGAAGACTGTTTGATTGTCAAATGGCTCGACTGTTAGCATTTTTAGCAAGGAGATATTTTTAGTAAGATGTTCATGAAGGATTTTTATTATTATGTTTAGCAGCGAGAAACAAGTTTACACCCAACACGTTGTTACCTGCAAATTATGTAGTGATTTGACAACAGTTAAACATTCAAACTGTGCACAAAAAAGAGAGTTTTTGCAAAATGTAATCAGAAGAAAAGACCCACCCACACCCCTTGGCCAGTCAGTGCATGAAGAACTTGTGGAATAATGCACTTCTTTGCCAAAATGTTTATCGTGATGAGGGTCATTTCTCTCTGCAGGATGATTGCATAATTCGTATCGCTATTTCAGGAAACTAGATGTTTGGGTTTACTCGCTGCTGACAACACCTACTACAGCTTAGTTTTATTTCAAAACGAGTTGCTACACTCTGAGTTGTGCCAAATTTCTATACGATAATGATTGTTAGAAACTGTCAAAAACATTGCTAAGAAGCGTGTAAGAGCCACTGTTATTGTTTTATCATATAGTATCTTCATCGTAGAGAAATACTGTATCTCCGGTTCCAGCTTCGTCATTTTAGGGAACATGGACAAATTTTTACCAAATTTAGGACTGAAAGAAAGAAACAAACAACAACAAAGAGGGCTAGTCACCGCTGAAAAAAACAAGTATATATCCATTTATGTTCATCATGTTTCATGTTTTGATTTTTCTTTTCGAGGCATTGTGATATGCCTGTGTAGCAGGATTATGTTTAGGAGAAATGGAGGAGGATGTTGGGGCAGGTGGGATTCATAGTGCTGAATGCGTTATCAGGGAAATACAGATGGGTATATTGACAGGCCATGACACTTTGAATGTTAACACACAGCTCATTGTGTCTTTACACAAGGCTGTGGTCACTTTTAACTATGTATGCTGTTCACTGGTGAAACGATGGGACATCCATTCAACAATCATTCATTTGTTGATATCATATGCATGCGAACAAATGTACGGCTCAGCATCGTTTGATTTGAAAAAAAAGAATAAGAGATTGACTCCTGGGTTGCATTTACATTTGTATGTTTTACTTTGAGGATATTTAGCCACAATGACACTTGGATAGAATGGATAGACTGTCAATCAAACCCAAGCCAAATGAGTAAAACCCCTTACTGACACACACACACACACACACACACACACACACACACACACACACACACACACACACACACACACACACACACACACATCTGAAGACTTTATGGATCTTGTGGCTCCACTTAAAACAATAATTTGACTAGGATTGTTCACCACCTTGTAGTAACACCCTGACATTTTTTTATTTTAATTTTTCCGCATCACATACTTGTCATGAGCAGAGAGAAAAAAGTCTACATTTGTCCCTTAAGATTTCCCCAGAATGAATTCGTACTCAAAACTATTTGCCTTTTTACACCAAAACTAGCGTGCATAAGCGGGTTTTTTAAATGCGGGTACACCCGCTAAAAATAGGCTATTGACCCCTTTCATGTGGCCCGCAGACCCGGGTCTGACCACTGCCAGCAGACGAGTTTGCTTTTCTTTTTTTCTTCTGTAGCGTCATCGTTGACGTCATGACGCTGGTGATGTCATGAACGCGCCGGAAAACAGGGACGTAAACAGTAGAAAGCAGCATTGAAGCCAGAGAGATGGTGGTTAACGTTACTTTTTTTATATCTTGTACTTCAGTCTCTCTTTCAAACCATACAAACTCAGCGCAGACTGAACGATGTTCCAGCGCTGCTTGAACGGAGACGCTGTACCCACAAACAATAAATGTTTTCCTCAGTTGCCGGCGCGATTTTATGACGCGCGGGCAATGGCGTTACGTCATCGCGCAAATTAGCGCGTTCACCCTGTTGTCGCGTTTACGTCAAAGCCGATCGGAGGTGGCGCTAGTAAATACCCGTGACTACTGCAGAGTCATTTGACCCGGTAGGGAATGCCGATTGTGACCTTTTACGTTGACCAACAACGGCGGATGTTAGCGGTTTTATTGGCCAGTGTATGAAAGCTAAAAGTCTGTTTGTTGCCAGTTGTACCTGTTGACTTTAATAAGAAATTCTGCTTACATTTCTCTGAAGGACTGACTGCTAACCCAGCAACAGCTCTACATCAATCTGAGAAACGCTTGTCGAAGGGATTTACTGTCTTACATTTTAAATGTAGAGGAATTACCTGAAAGAAGCTGAAGATTAACTCGCCTTAATGTTGATTTTTCTACGCAGATAACAGAAAATGAGACACAATAAGAGATCATGTCAGTTAGTAAAGCCACTTGTATACTTGATACGCCTGATACCAATTCGCAGTGACAATCGTTGCTTTGTCCCGAGATTTTTTTCTCAATTTTCCCCCTTTATTTGCCCAATTATATCTGGCCAATTACCTCGCTCTTTTTGAGCCGACCCGGTCGCTGCTCCACCCCCTCTCTGCCGATCCGGGGGGCGCCCCGGCCGACCAGAGGAGGCGCTAGTGCAGCGACCAGGATAAATACCCACATCCGACTTCCCACCCGCAGACACGGCCAGTGTGTCTGTAGAGACGTCCGACCAAGCCGGAAGTAATTTGTCCGAGATTTTGAAAATGATGTGTCTGGCTGACAAATTGAAATTTACAGCATGAAGGAAGAGACAATGTGGTGATGGGGAGTTAAATGGCACTCGGATCGCGATGTTAGCTCATTTACCTTATTTAGTACTTATTCAGATTTCAAGCATAGGGATGTGTGCACAGAGACATGGTACAGTATTGGTATAGGACCGTCAATGGGACAGTGCTACCACTGAATAGAAATGCAAGTGGCCGGTTTGTGTCTGTCTGTCTGTCTGTCTGTCTGTCTGTCTCTCTCTCTCTCTCTCTCTCTCTCTCTCTCTCTCTCTCTCTCTCTCTCTCTCTCTCTCTCTCTCTCTCTCTCTCTCTCTCTCTCTCTCTCTCTCTCTCTCTCTGCTATCCCTTTTATTAGTTTGGACTTCAGTATATGTATATGAAACATTTATATGCAATCGTTTTTTTTAACTGTACTAAAACTGAAGCTGTTGTTAACCACAAGCCTTTCTGGTTTTCTGCTACTGTGCTGAATATGTCAACGCTTTTTATGACCATGAAGGTTTATGTATTTTTCTATATGTTTGTAGAAGTACAGGATTTCTACTCTTTGAGGCCTCGTTGATATGGGTCTGGAAGAACACAATGTAATAACTGTTACACGCTGTAGAGCAGATCTAAACACAATAAAAGAGAGATGGCTTTTATACAGAACATCAAAGACTTGAAAATATACCAAAAATTGCCATTCTTGCTCTGTCTGCTATCTTATTTAAAGTACTCAGTGTTTTCCTTTTTCTTTCCAGCTATGCATGTACTTCAGACAACTCTGTGTCCCACAATCACACTGCTACAGCTGCTGCCACTCTAGACGAGACCCCGAGAAAATTCATCTTGAATGTTGGTAAAAAAAAAGAAAAATTGCCGGTGACCAGGCAACAAAACCTTAAATATCAATTTCACTTGCATTTTCAACATCTCTCATTCGAAAAAAAAAACATTAAACAGCATTTAACAATAATCACATGACTATATACTGAACAACTTTTGTTCATGATTTGATTTGAGGATTTCCTTTATTGTCATTCCACAAAGTACAATGGAATTGTATTTGCTATTCCTGACTGATACGTAAAAAAAAAAAACGAGCAATACTATATAATCTAGACAAATGAAGTGCAAAGTGAGCAGAGTGTATTGTCAGTCATGAAGTTGCAACTCCAATTCAACATGATACATGCCACGCAAAGCACATTCATCAGTAACATTGTTTTCACACATACTCAACCACTGAGCCATTAATTAGTGCCCATAATTCCTGCAGCTCAATACAGCATCGTGGTTGGATGGTCAAGCAACTGTGACTGGCCAATGGGAGCATACCTTTTGAAGCGTGAGGTAAAGTTATCAAATCAGGAAGCACTGAACAGAATCAACATCACGGGTCAGACAGCTACAGTATGCCAGCTCTTATCATTCCAGAATATTCTCCATTATGAACATTCAATCATGCAGCCAAAGTTTTTCAGTGCCTGATTGGGACCCCAAAGTTGGTTATGGAACAATCAAAATAGGTCCCCAAATTAAAGGGACTGTATCAAAGATTACTTGATACATCATGCTGCTGCCCCCGCCCCTGAAACTTTTTTTCCCTCATGACGAGGAGAAACAGAAATAAAGGAATGGTAGCTTAGTAAGTTACATCAACTTAGAGGGGATAGGTGAGACCGACTTGAAAGGCTTTTGGGCAACTGTAGAATTCCTCATATGATTTCTCTAAAATCTATGATCATCATGGGGAATACATGAAAAACTCTGCAATGATTTTTTCTTCCCCCCCCCCCCACAGTTTTCTCCCCAATTGTACTTGGCCACCCGACTCTTCCGAGCCGTCCCGGTCGCTGCTCCACCCCCTCTGCCAATCCAGGAAGGGCTCCACATGCCTCCTCCGATACATGTGGAGTCGCCAGCCGCTTCTTTTCACCTGACAGTGAGGAGTTTCGCCAGGGGGACGTAGCGTGTGGGGGGATCACACTATTCCCCCCAGTCCCCCCCCCCAAACAGGCACTCAGACCGACCAGAGGAGGCGCTAGTGCAGCGACCAGGACACATACCCACATCTGGCTTACCACCCGCAGACACAGCCAATTGTGTCTGTAGGGACACCCGACCAAGCTGGAGGCAACCCGGGGATTCAAACCAGCAATCCCTGTGTTGGTAGGCAACAGAATAGACTGCTACGCCACCCAGACGCCCTCTGCAATGATTTCTTTTTTTTTTTACCAGTTCTCTTATTGCCTGTCTGGATCGCTATGCCTCTTGATGATTTGGACAAGTTTTCCCTGACATGTCCATCATTATTCATTATCTGTCTTTTTAAGGGATAAGAGGCATGTTGGCTTAAGGCTCACACTCCCATCGTACAGGAACAAAACAGTCCTGGGGGGGGGGTGAAGGTGGAGATAGAGATTTAGAGGTTCAGGTCTGCTGTGGCAAGGGAAAAGGCAGGGCAGGGCGGTTCAAGGGGGTCTGTGCTTGTTTAACAAGCGTATGGTGGAGGGGATGATGCTGTTTCTACCTCTATTGTTCTTGAAGTAGGGAACATCTTATTTCCTGTCAGAGGGTAGGATCTGGAAGCAGGTGTTGAGATTGTGTGCTGTGTTCCTGGCATTCTTTCCTACTTTCCTCACTGCCTTCTGGTCAAACAACCATTGGAGGCCTGAGCACCATTGTCCGCAAAGCTTAGACACCAGAGTGGTCATCCTCCACAGCTTGCTGTTTGGTGCCTCAGAGAGTCCCCATACCAAGCCAGGAAAGAGAGAGTAAGGAGACTCACAATGTGGCAGCTATAAAAGCTGTGGAGGATGGGAGTGGCTACACCCAGACACGTCTCCATGATAGGTAGGTGTTCTGCTGACACCTCTTGACAATGCTCATTGTGTTGTCATTGAAGGTCACCATGTTGTCGATGGTGGTCCCCAGGTATTTAAGGCCGCTGAGCCTCTCCACAGCCTCTCCATTAAGTGTCAGCTGTGGGAGAGGGTCGGCCTTCCTCAAGAAGTCTATGAGGAGCTCCTTTGTCTTCCTCAGATTTAAATGGAGAAAGTACTCCTCACGTCACTGGTGCAGCCTCTCTGCCTCCTCCTTGAAATGGATGGGGCTGTTGGAGGTGTCGACAAGAGTAGTATCGTCAGCAAACTTCACTGCCATACTGACGCTGTCTACACCCCTCAGGTCGTTGGTGTATATTGAGAACAGGACTGGGGAGATCATTGTCCCCTGGGGGGCCCCGGTGGATGGGAGTAAGACAGGGGAAGTGGAATTGTTCACTCTGACGAATTGCTCCCTTTCAAGGAGGAAGTCCATTATCCAAAGGATCATGTAGGGATCCACTTGGAGTTCCTGTAGCTTGGCACAGAGGACATGGGGCCGCATACAATTGAATGCAGAGGAACAGTTCGACAAATAGGATCCTGGACTACACTTGTGGACTCTCCAGGTGGCTATAGATGGTCTACATCATGGTTGTTACTGCGTCCTCCACTGAGCGGTTTTGCCTATAGGCAAACTGCAGCAGGTCAAAGGCAGGGCCTACCTGTGAGAGAATCAGGAATCAAGAAAGATTTATTTTTCATTTCATGTTATGTACTACGTACACAAAAGAAACGAAATTCCATTTCCCCCAGTCACAGCAGTGCAACACAAAACACTTCCAGAATCCTCCAAAAACAACACCACCAAAAACATACAAAAACAGAGAAAACAAGGCATTCATTCATTCATTCCTCACTCAACCGCTTCTCTGGGGAAGGGTCACGGTGGCAATAAGCCAAGTAAGGCACTCCAGACACGTCCCTTTCCCCAGCATCACCCTCCAGCTCCTCCTGGGGGATCCCAGGGTGTTCACAGGCCAGATTGAACATGTAGTCCCTCCAGTGAGTTCTGGGTCTACCCCGGGGTCTCCTCCCAGTTGGCCATGCCCGGAAAACCTCCAAAGGAAGATGCCCAGGAGGCATCCTGATCAAAAACAGCCAACAACACAGTCCACCCAGTGCAACACAGTCCAAAAACTCCACCGTCCAGAGAACGAACGCCAGCCAGGATGACTGTTGGAACTGCCGGTCTGCATGGGTTAGCAGTTAGCCCTACCTGCCCCACCACCGCGTCCCGTCAGACCACCCTCGGTGTTTCCCCCTCAAGCACCGCTCCAGGCAGGGCCATGGTCCCTGGGCCTATTGGATGCAGCAGACCAGGCTTCCCCAGCCAATCCAGAAGGTGGGGTAGCATTAGTCTCCCAGGCACTTGATCAAGACTGATGTCAAGGCCACAAGCCAGTAGTCATTCAGCTCAGCAGGGTGGTTGATCTTGGGGATAAGCCATATCTCTGATATTTTCCACAGGGAAGGGATAGTCCTCCCCTGAAGAGAGCAGTTGAAGAGGTGGCAAATGATGCTTGATAGCTCATCCAAGCATTCCATCACCAGCCTCCCCTTGATGAGGTCAGGTGCTGGGGCTTTGGATGGATTCATCCTCCCGAGGACCTGTCTCACCTTCTCATGTGTGAGGATGATGGGCTGTCCCCACTCTTCTGGGATCGCCTACTGGAGGTGGTTCTTTAGTCCCTCTGTCACACCTCACTGTAGTCCTGGTCATTGAACCTGCGGTAGGAGGCGTTCGGGTTGGTGGCAAATCCTACTGCCCCCCCCCCTCTCTGTGGCTCTGTTAGTGGTATCTTTCCCTCTGAGGACAGATAGACTCTGCCAGGCCTGTCTCAGGTTGCTAGACTGAAAAATGGCTTCCACTCACTCCTTTTAGCACTTTTTGGCCAGGGATATTTACCTCTTTATTGTTGCTTGTGCTGCTCTTCCCGCTCATTGATGACCTAAGGAGAAAGCTTTATTCTTAGCCTGAATTGGGTTTTTCTTTTCAGGTCAGCTGTGAGCCACGGCTTGCTGTTGGAATCGCTTTTGACAGTCTCTGTGGGTAGTAGCATGCCCTCACAGTGCTAGATGTAGAGAGTAAAAGTTGTGACAGACAACTCAAGGGAGTGGTCTTGAGTGAAAACGTCCCAGTCTGTGCAGGTGAGACAGCCCTGTTGGCTCTAGCTTGACTCGCTTAACCACACCTGGACTGTTCTCTCCACCACCTTCTCCTGCTTCAGCTTCTGTCTGTATGTAGGCAGAAGTTGTACCGCATAATGGCCTGAAGCTAGTGGTTGAATCTGCGTTAAAAAAAATCCTAGCAATTGTTAGGTTAGCATAAAGTATATTTGACACTGACCTCGATCGACACCACGTGCATGACACTACTAGCAACCCCTCTTGTAGCCCAGTGAGTCAAGTTCTACACCATGGTTGTTAGGAAAACAAATAAAATGCCCTAACATGTTAAAATATGTAATTACCTCATATTTTGCGCTGTATTATGAACAGGGCATGGTATGTTTTGTCGGATGCTGTATGTGTGAAGCTGGTCATTTTTACTTATAACCACATACACTGCACTCTCCCAATGATCAGCTAATTTATTTTTCCCCTTTCACCTTTGTTCACCAGCAGAACCCTGTCTCCTTCAACAGAGAATCCCTTTATCTTTCGGTTATACCCCTCAGCTTGCTTAGCCTTATGTTTACTAATATGTTTCTGAGCTACTGTCGTTGCCTCCCTCAGATCCTTCCCAAGCGACTGGACGTACTTGTCATCATCTACAGTCTCTCCATCTAAGAGAAAACTTTCAAACATCACATCGACAGGCAAGCGAGGAGTGCGACCAAACATCAGGAAGAAGGGTGGAAACCCTGTGGTTTCATGAACGCTGCCGTTGTGCGCAAATATCAGTGTGTTTAGCATCTGAGGCCATTTTGCTTCTGAATGCGGAGGCAAAGCTCGAATCATGGTTCCCAGGGTGTGGTTAAAGCGATCAGCCTGGCCACTACCCATGGGGTGGTAAGGTGTGTTATGAGACTTCTCGACACCTACCAGCTGCAGAAGCTCAGATATGAGTTAGCTTTCGAAATTAGCCCCTTGGTCCAAGTGAAGACATGCCGGAAATCCATATACAGAAAAGAAGTTATTCCATAACACGTGGGCAACTGTATCAGCAGTTTGATTTGGGCAGGGATAGGCACAGGCTAGCCTTGTAAAATGGTCAGTAACTACCAACACGTCAACTGAGTTGTTATTAGCATCCTCTGCTGACCAAAAATCAACACATACTAACTCTGGTGGTGCGGTTGTGATGATTGAGACGAGTGGAGCTCTGGCTTCTGGCTCGGGAGCCTTGCTTAATATGCACCTCTTACACTGAGCAACATACAACTTCATGTCATTGGCCATGGTATCCCAGTAGAAACGTTGCCTGGCAAGCCACAAAGTGCGTTGCTTCCCCTGGTGACCAGCATCATCATGTACACTTTTCAGCACTTTACTCCTCAGAGCAACTGGAACAACATACTGGAAGATTTTCTTTTTTCTCACCGGATGCTTAGAAACACGATAGAGAACCCCCAGCCAATTTGTGAGTTTTCTCCACTGCCTCAGTGTTCTGTGAGTCTCCCCAGACTCATGAACTCTCTCCCTGTGGGATGGACAATGGCCTCCGTCTACAAAGAAGCATACTCTGGTCAAAACAGGATCCTGAGACTGCATCTCCTGTAGTTCCTCCTGAGTGAGAACAGGCAGTGGGCTCTGACCCATCGATGTCACCTGTTGTAGCCGATGAACATGAGAGAAGGCCCTCATTAAAACACTATCATCCCAATGATGATGCATATCCAACACAGCTGATACTTCCTTCCCTGATATCTTACCCACGTCACAAGCCTCACCCCCACAGACTCCGGACGAACTTGAGGTAGGCTGAAACTGCCTCCCCATCTCTGGCGGCTCCCTTGAGAGATGGAACATATCCTGTACATGGGGCACAGAGATGCCACTTGCCTCCTTCAACAGCACATCATAGCGCGTTCTTGTCAACCTGTGCATAATCCCTCTCGTCAGTGTTCTTAGGCCCTGGAATGTACTGGATATCGAAATCGAAAGGCGCCAGCCTCGACAGCCACCTATGCTCACACGCGTCCAGTTTTGGTTTAGTCCATATGTATTTGAGTGTATTATTATCCGCCCACACGGTGACTTTGTGTCCCTACAGCCAATGACTAAACTTATCATGGATGGCCCATTTCATGGCAAAGCACTCAAGTCTATGAGCTGGGTACTTGGACTGAGCAGTGACTTACTTGCAAATGCAATAGGCTTAGCTGTGTCATAGCCATCCTGAACCTGTGAAAGCACAGCCCCTAATTCACTCGTGGATGTTGACAAGTACGTCCAGTCGTTTGGTTCTGAGGGAGGCAATGACAATAGCTCAGAAAGATATTAGTAAACAACAGGCTAAGCAAGCTGAGGGGTATAACCAAAAGATGAAGGGATTCTCTGTTGAAGAAGGAGACAGGGTTCTGCTGGCAAACAAAGGTGAAAGGGGGGCAAAGAAATGAGCTGATCATTGGGAGAGTGCAGTATAGTATGTGGTTATAAGTAAAAATGACCAGCTTCACACATGCAACATCTGACATCCTGTTACAGGTCGGATCGAGACTGTGCACAGGAACCTGATCATGCCTGTTAATTTTCTGCCGCTGCCTTCATGGGGGGAGTCCGATCAGGAATCTGAGAGTTTTGTTCCCAGTGATAGCCAGAGCCAAGATACTGTGGGCGCGTTGGATCAGATGGAACAGAGTGATGCCCGGACTGCCCGGTAGGTATCTGACCTTTCTGAGTCCCGAGAAGATGAGGAGGCTGATCCAGCTGTCTTGTTGGACATATCTGGAGTAGTAGTTAATTAGGAGAGGAACAGCAGGTTGATGGCAAAAATGTCAGCAGGTTGTGAACACGTGGAGCAGATGTGGGGGGAAGCGCCGAGTTGCAAGTTAATGTGAATACAGGGTCAACTCTATTCACAAAAAATAAGATCCTCTCTCACACGCCCTGCTGCTGAGCTACTGATCCATGCCTTCATCTCCTCCCGCCTTGATTACTGCAACTCACTCCTCTATGGCATCAGTGCTAACTCTATCAAGAGACTCCAATTGGTCCAGAACGCATCCGCCCGACTTTTAACTTTCACCAAATCCTGGCACCACATCACCCCAGTCCTAAAAGACCTCCACTGGCTACCCATCTCCCACCGGATCAATTACAAACTCCTGGTTCTTACTTATAAAGCCCTTCACAAACTGGCTCCCCCACACCTCACCGATCTCCTCTCCCCCTACTAACCCTCTCGGTCCCTCAGATCCACCTCAGCCTCCCTTCTCTCTACCCCCAGGTCCAACCTCCGCGGCTTTGGTGACCGAGCCTTCTCCAGAGCAGCTCCCAGGCTCTGGAAGATGTCTGTGAATGTTCTCGTTCATCCAGGTCATGGTTATCCAAAGAAGTTGAATCAAGTGCAACTGGACTTGGTATATATCCGTGAAGACGTTTCGCCTGTCATCCAAGAGGCTTCCTCAGTTCGTGCCTTTCTGACTAGACCAAGCTAGTCTGACTGGCTGGTGATGAGACTCGGAATTTATCCTATAGGAGTCGTTGTCAGAGCTATTGATATGCGTGGCTCTTTGTGATCCGATGTTTACCAACGCCCGCCGCTAACAGAGCCATAGATATGCGTGGCTCTTTTGTGTACCGATGTCTGTTACCGTCGCTGCTAAATAAATGCAAATCAATAGCTCCGATGGCGACGGGCCCGGCTGGACATCGGAGCCCAGGAGAGCCACGCATATCAGTAGCTCCGATAACGACGGGCGCGGCCATAACATCGGTACACAAAAGAGCCACGCATATCTATGGCTCTGTTAGCGACGGGCGTTGGTAAACATCGGATCACAAAGAGCCACGCATATCAATAGCTCTGACGACTCCTATAGGATAAGTTCCGAGTCTCATCACCAGCCAGTCAGACTAGCTTGGTCTAGTCAGAAAGGCACGAACTGAGGAAGCCTCTTGGATGAGAGGCAAAACGTCTTCACGGATATATACCAAGTCCAGTTGCTCTTGATTCAGGCTCTGGAACTCACTTCTCCAAATCATTAGAGACTCAGAATCCCTCCCACTCTTCCAATCCTGTCTAAAGACACACCTTTTCTCCATTGCCTTCTCGTGCCCCCCCCCCCCCGCCCGCTCATATACCCCTGGTCTGGGGCAGGCTGGGGACTGAGCGCTTGACCTACATCTGTGATTTATTATCTTTGTTTTTCTTTCCCTTTACATCTGTCCAAGTCGGAGAGTACTGCTGGCGTCGTCTGTGGCTGCCGCTTCTCCCTCTCGTAGCCCCCCTTCCCATCCACCTCTGTATGTCTGTGTTGTGTTCAACTGTCGTCTTGTTTCGCTCCATTTATTGTAAAGCGACTTTGAGTACTAGAAAAGCGCTATATACGCTTGATTTCTTCTTCTTCTTATTATTATTAACTGAATCAAGGTTAATCAATAGCCATTCGTCTGATCAGTCATTAGATACTCACGATATCGAGTCTGTTGTTAGTGGCCCCACATACTCGGTCAGGACTTCATGTGTGGAATCGACAGCTGCGAGCGAGTCTCATACTGTGGCCACCGTACAGGATAGGGTTTCTGTGGGTTCTTCAAGAGGAAGACTCCACACTAGATGAGGTGGACTAGTTAGGTCCGTAAACAGGCTTATCCAGACTATGTCCACACAAAGGGTTGTTAGTTAAGGAGCGTTTTCTCTTTGTGGGTGATTTTTTTTTTCTCAGTACTTTTTTTTGGGGGGGGGGGTATTATGCAAGAGACCTTTATTAGATGTATGGTACATAGAGGTACACACAGTTGTCTAATATTGGGTGCCCATTATTAGTACTGTGTGTTTGATAGCCTTGAAATGTGTATATGGCATATTTTCCTGCGGTTGATCGTGTTACTGATCACCTCACTTTCATCCTGATCCTTAGCTGGATAGTTTCCTAACTGGCTGGTCTAGTTTATGAGTTTGCCGTTAGGGGGTTGCATAGTTGTACCTGTGGACATTGTTTGTGATTTTTTATGTACTGTACGCTTCGGTAATGTAAGTCATGTTCATCAAATAGCGCAAAAACAGTGGGGGGTGAATGTAGTAGTGCGATGTTGTTGCGCTGTATTATGAACAGGGCATGGTATATTTTGGAGACTGTTGTATTGGTTGAAACACAGGCTTTTATTCTGAAAGACACAGGTTAGCTTTTTTGTTGTTGTTTTCAGGGTTCCTGTGTTCACTCGGCGTTGTTAATATGTGTTAGTATGTCTTTATAAAATGTTGTAAATAAGCAATGTTTCATTTGGGGTTTCACATTATTGCAAGGATGACGTTAGAATTACTTCAAAACGCATATAAAGTCAGTGTAACAACAGTGTTGTGGTTTCGAATTGCCATTTCAGTTGTTTTTATACGTAAATCTGCTAACTGGTGTAGAAGTGTGTCGAGGCTTTTGTGTGTCGCAGGGCTGCCATGTCTTGTCACGCTAGTGTGTGGTGTTGAGATTCGTTGTATGGAGCACTAGCAAAGGTACCCGGCGTTGTCCGGGGAAAATGTTCTCACCAAAACAACCAACACGGTCTGATCTTTACGATATAATCGATGATGATATATATGATAATTTATGATATTGTAGCGAATTCAGGAACCCAGCCACTGAGGATGCATAAGCCAGTGCATTCTTAGTGCCGGCCCCAAGCCCGGATAAATGGGGAGGGTTGCGTCAGGAAAGACATCCGGCGTAAAGTCTTTGCCAAATCAAATATGCGGATCATAAATAAGATTTTCATACCGGATCGGTCGAGGCCCGGGTTACCAACGACTGCCACCGGTACTGTTAACCAGCAGGGTGCCAGTGGAAACTATGCTACTGTTGGGCGAAGGAGAAGGAGAGGGGGCAGGTATGTCCAGAGGCAGCGAGAGAGGAGGAAGGGTAGGAGTGTGGAGGTGAGAGTCAGAACTTTTGAATGTTGGCACTATGACTGGTAAAGGGAGAGAGCTGGCTGATATGATGGAAAGAAGAAAGGTAGGCATACTGTGTGTGCAAGAGACCAGGTGGAAGGGCAGTAGGGCCAGGAGTATCGGAGGTGGGTTGAAACTTCTACCACGGTGAGAATGGGAGGAGAAATGGGGTAGGGGTAATTCTGAAGGAAGACTATGTCAAGAGTGTGCTGGAGGTGAAGAGTGTCAGACGGTGATGAGTATGAAGCTGGAAATCGAAGGTGTATTGCTAAATGTTAGCAGCACATATGCCCCGTAAGTTGGGTGTGAGATGGAAGCGAAAGAAGAAGTCTGGAGTGAGTTGGATGATGTGGTGGAGAGGGTACCCAAGGAAGAGAGAGTGGTGATTGGAGCGGACTTCAGTGGACATGTTGGTGAAGGGAACAGAGGTGATGAGGAGGTGATGGGTAGGTATAGTGTCAAGGAGAGACATGTGGAATGACAGATGGTGGTGGATTTTGCGAAAAGGATGGAAATGGCTGTGATGAATACTTAATTCAAGAAGAGGGAGGAACACAGGATGACGTACAAGAGTGGAGGAAAGTGCACACAGGTGGACTACATCTTATGTAGAAGGTGCGACCTAAAAGGGATTGGAGACTGCAAGGTGGTGACAGGGTAGAACGTAGCTAGGCAGCATCGGATGGTGGTCTGTTGGATGACTTTGGAGACCAAGAAGAGGAAGCAAGTGAAGGCAGTGCTGCAGATCAAATGGTGGAAGTTGAAGAAGGAAGACTGCTGTGTGGAGTTCAGGCAGGAGTTAAGACAGCCACTGGGTGGTAGTGAAGAGTTGCCAGATGGCTGGGCAACCACTGCAGAAATAGTGAGGGAGACAGCTAGGAAGGTACTTGGTGTGTCATCAGGACCGAGGAAGGAAGACAAGGAGACTGAGGAATGAGGAAGTACAGCAAAGTATACAGAGGAAGAGGTTGGCAAAGAAGAAGGGGTATAGTCAGAGACATGAAGAAAGTAGACAGAAGTACAAGGAGACGCAGCATAAAGCGAAGAGAGGTGGCGAAGGCAAAGGAAAAGGCGTATGGTGAGTTGTATGACAAGTTAGACACTAAGGAAGGAGAAAAGGACTTGTACCGATTGGCTAGACAGAGGGACCGAGCTGTGAAGGATGTGCAGCAAGTTAGGGTGATCAAGGATAGAGATGGAAACGTGCTGACAAGCGATGAGAGTGTGCTGAGAAGGGGGAGGGAGTACTTTGAGGGGCTGATGAATGAAGAAAATGAGAGAGAGAGAGAGAGAGAGAGAGAGAAGGTTGGATGATGTAGGGATAGTGAATCAGGAAGTGCAGTGGATTAGCAAGGAGGAAGTGAGGGCAGTTATGAAGAGGATGAAGAGTGGAAAGGCAGTTGGTCCTGATGACATACTTGTGGAGGCATGGAGATGTTTAGGAGCAATGGAAGTGGGGGTTTTAACTAGATTGTTTAACACAATCTTGGAAAGTGAGAGGATGCCTGAGGAGTGGAGAAGAAGCATACTGGTACCGATTTTCAATAACAAGGGCGATGTGCAGAAATGTAGCAACTACAGAGGTATAAAGTTGATCAGCCACAGCATGAAGATATGGGAAAGAGTAATAGAAGCTAGGTTAAGAGGAGAGGTGACGATTAGCGAGCAGCAGTATGGTTTCATGCCACGAAAGAGCACCACAGATGCGATGTTTGCTTTGAGAATGTTGATCGAGAAGTACAGAGTAGGCCGGCCAGAGGGAGTTACATTGTGTCTTTGTAAATTTAGAGAAAGCATCGACAGGGTGCCGAGAGAGGAGGTGTGGTATTGTATGAGGAAGTCGGGAGTTGCGGAGAAGTATGTAGGAGTGGTGCAGGATATGTATGAGGAAAGTATGACAATGGTGAGGTGTGCGATTGGAATGACAGATGGGTTCAAGGTGGAGGTGGAATTACATCAAAGATCGGCCCTGGGCCCTTTCTTGTTTGCAGGGGTGATGGACAGTTGACGGACAAGATCAGGCAGGAGTCTCCATGGACGACGATGGCATTGTGATCTGTAGCGAGAGTAGGGTGCAGGTTGAGGGGAGCCTGGAGAAGTGGCGGTATGCACTGGAGAGAAGAGGAACGAAAGTCAGAAGGAGCAAGACAGAATACCTATGCATGAATGAGAGGGAGAACAGTGGAATGGTCAGGATACAAGGAGTAGAGGTGACGAAGACATATGATTTTAAGCACTTGGGGTCAACTGTCCAAAGTAACGGGGAGTGCAGGAGAGAGGTGAAGAAGAGAGTGCAGACAGGGTGGAGTGGGTGGAGAAGAGTGTCAGGAGTGATTTGCGACAGAAGGGTACCAGCAAGAGTTAAAGGAATGTTTACAAGGTGGTAGTGAGACCAGCTATGTTATATGGTTTGGAGACAGAGGCACTGACGAAAAGACAAGAAGCAGAGCTGGAGGTTGCAGAGTTGAAGATGCTAAGATTTTCACTGGTAGTGATGAAGAAAGACGAGATTAGGAACGATTATATTAGAGGGGCCGCTCAAGTTGGACGGTTTTAAGACAAAGCAAGAGAGGCAAGATTGAGATGGCTTGGACATGTGTGGGGGAGAGGTGCTGGGTATATTGGGAGAAGGATGCTGAATATGGAGCTGCCAGGGAAGAGGAAAAGAGGAAGGCCAAAGAGGAGGTTTATGGATGTGGTGAGGGAAGACATGCAGTTGGCTGGTGTGACAGAGGAAGATGCAGAAGACAGGGGGAAATGGAAATGGATGATCCGCTGTGGTGACCCCTAACGGGAGCAGCCGAAAGTAGTAGTAATAGTAGTAGCGAATTCAGGGGGGCAGCCGGGAACCAACGCAGCCGGGACAAGAGCCCGAATTTCCCGCGACACGGCGATACCGTTAACCAGTCGACTAAAGGGTCCGACCCATTGGCCAAGGGCTAGCGAGTCTATTTATCTGTGCACATTACACTACCCCCCTCCTTCGGCAAGCGCGTCCCCGCGCTTCAGCATATCAGCTCCCTCGTGCCTCTGGGCGCACGTGCTTCCGATTGCCTCACGGTCTCACCATCCTGCTTCTGACACCAATGTAGCGAATTCAGTGGGGCAGTCCGGGAACCACCGCAGCCACACGCGAACCCGGGTCTTCTGCACCACGGGCGACTGCGCTAACCAGTCGACTAAAGGGTCCATACCGTTAGCCAAGGGCCAGCAAGTCTATTTATCCATGCACGTTAGACTAACCCCCCTCCTCCGGGAAGCGCGTGCCAGCGCTTCAGCATATCAGCTCCCTCACGCCTCTGGGCGCACGCGCTTCCGATGGCCTCACAGTCTCACTATCTCACTTCTGACACCAATGTAGTGAATTCGGGGGGCATCCCGGGAACCGCCGCAGCCGGGACACAAACTCGGATCTCCCGCACCACGAGCGACAACATTAACCAGTTGACTGAAGGGTCCGACCCGTTAGCCAATGGCTAGCGAGTCTATTTATCCGTGCACGTTACACTACCCCGCTCCTTCGGGAATTGCGTCCCCGCGCTTCAGCATATCAGCTCCCTCACGCCTCTGAGCGCACGCGCTTCCTATGGCCTCACTGTCTCACCATCCCCACTTCTGACACCAATGTAGCTAATTCGGCGGGCAGCCTGGGAACTGCCGCGGGGACTAAAGAGTCGGACCCTTTAGTGGACTGGTTAACGTTGTCACCCGTAGTGCAGGAGATCCGGGTTCACGTCTTGGCTGTGGAAGTTCCTGGACTGCCTCCCAAATTTGCTACAATATGATACATGTCACAAACGAATCTTATTATCAAGTCATAATTTTCAATCCATTCATCAAGCTTCTTTGCCAGTGTGTGTTAATCGCTCAGTGATCTATACTATATATATCTATACTCCCCTTACTATTAATGAGGTAACTTTTTCCATTATTCACTTGAAAAACAATAAGTCCCCAGGTACAGACGGTCTAACTGGGGAATTCTGTAAACTGTTCTCCAATGAAATTGCCCCATTTTTACTAAAACTCTTCACAGAAAGTGTTAATCAAGGCACTCTCCCTCCCAGTCTGAGTCAAAGCATACTTACCCTAATACCTAAACCCAAAATGGATCTACTCATTGAAAATTAGCACCAAATATGCCTCCTTAACAACGATTATAAAGTCCTTGTCTCAGTATTTGCCAAGAGAATTAAATGTGTATTGGACTCTGTAATCGGAGAGACACAATCCGGATTCATGCAAAAGAGACATATCTCAAAACAATATACGATTAATCTTAGATGTCCTGGATTACTTGCATTTAATATCTAATAAAAGCTTTATCCTTTTTCTAGACTTTTATAAAGCCTTCGACTCCATAAATCATAATTTTATCTTCAGCTGCCTTGAGAAATTTGGTTTTGGCACTTTCTTTTGTTGTGCAATCAAAACTTTATAGTAACTCTAATTGTTCCATTAAACTCAGACATGGTACTTCTTCAAGATTTGACCTCAAGAGAGGTCTTAAACAAAGTTGTCCAATCTCGCCTTATTTGTTCCTTTTAGCTACTCAAATCCTTGCTGATCACATCACTATGAATAATTTAAAAGGAAACTGCTGCAGGAAGAGCGATTGTAATTAGCCAGCTAGCAGATGACACTACTATTTTTCTGAAAGACAGCAGTCAAATATCTTGTGCCCTTCACCTAATTCAATCCTTCTCCAAAGCTTCAGGACTTTACCTTAATATTAATAAATGTGAACTCCTACATGTCAAAGATTGTTCAGTCATATCTATCTGTGACATTCCAGTCAAAAACAGTGTGATATATTTAGGCATAATTATTGCAAAAGATCAAATAGCAAGATGTCTACTGAACTTCGACCCCATAATTGACAAAACTGAAAAACGTCTCAATCAGTGGCTCCAAAGGGACCTGAGCTTGAAGGGTAGAGTTTTGCTATCAAAAGCAGGAGGAATATCTCGACTAACATACACTGCCCTATCTTTGTATTTAGACAGTCGGGCACTCGAATCCGTTGACAAATTGTTATTTAACTTTATTTGGAGGAATCGAACACACTACCTAAGGAAATCCGTAGTGATGAATTCTTATGAAAAGGGAGGCTTAAATTTCTTAGATTTTACAACCCTAAATCACACACTCAAAATAATTTGGATCAAGTCCTTTTTAAAGAGTCCTACCTCTATTTGGAATATCTTTCCACATTATATATTTTCAAAACTTGGTGGTCTTAATTTTATTCTTCTTTGTGATTATAATGTTGATAAAATCCCTGTGAAACCTTCAGCATTCCATAAACAGATACTTCTCTCGTGGGCATTCATCTACAAACACAATTTTTCACCCCACACATTTTTTATTTGGAACAACAAATATATATTTTATAAAAACAAATATTTGTTTTTGCAGAACTGGTATGACAACAAAATTATGTTGGTGGGTCAGCTCTTCAACAAGGGGGGTCTTTTACTGAATTATGAAGAGCTCAACTTTAAATTTAACCTTGCTGTCTCACCTAAAGAATACGCTGTCGTTTTTGATGCTGTTTCTGCTGAAGTTTGTATGCTCTTTCAAATTTTTTAGATGACTCTCCATTGTTGAATGCAGCTAACACTCCAGTTGACAAAATCTGTCTTGCTGTATCTCATAAAAATAATAACAGAGCTATTTGTACTTTGTTCCAACAAGATATAGTCTCTGTACCATATGTCATTTCTCATTGGAGTAAATTTTATTACTAATATCTGTTGGAAAAAGGTTTGGATGCTACCACATACATTTTTGATAAATAACAAAATAAAATAGGTTTCCTTTAAATTATTACACAGGTTTTACCCAACAAGTCAGTACCTGAGAAGATTTGTAAAAACAATGAACCCTGTTCTTTGTGCAAAACTCAAATTGAGTCAATCACACATTTATTTTGGGACTGCACCTTTTCCAGAAAACTTTGGAAGGAACTAAATGCTTTTATTATGTCTAAAGTCTGTAACAAATGTTCCCTTAAATAGGAATATGTATTGTCTGGTTTCCATGACACAAATAGTGAAAGTAACAATAAGTTTTACTTAATAAATCTTGTTATTTTTTTTGCAAAATTTCACATCCATAAAAGTAAATTCTTAATTAATAAACCATTCTTTCCTGCTTTAATTACAAAAATTGAGAAATATATCTTTACCATTTCCAGAAGCCCAAACAGAAAAGCAGTCAAAACATATAATGCCTGTTTACATTATACAATTTTCATTCAATGCCCACTGTAAATTGACCCCTGGCAAAAGTGCTTTGTTTTTGTTTAACATTATCATCATTATTATTGTTAATATTACAGGTCATTCACTTTCTTTATTTACTTTTGTTATGGCCATCAAATGTAAAGGTGTAAAGTTGTTTATAGTTGATTGGTCTGATGATATATATGTACAATGTTCCTGTATCGTTTGTATTCTTGTCAATTAAAAAAAACAACAGAGGGAACATTTAAAAAAGGGTTTTATGCACACATGTGGAACTTTATAAACAACCATTTAAGGAATGTAACATCTTTAAGCTGTTATATTTGGTCATTGGCAGACAGATACATTAATTATTCAACCACCTGGAAAATCCTCTCAAAAAACAAAGCATATTCAACCAGTTGCAGAATGTGCAACCTATGTCTAACTGAAAAGTATTTTATCATTTGTAAACCAGAAATGTCAACATTTAATGACAGGAATGAATTGGCCAGCAGTTGCAGACACAGATATAAGCATCTATTTTGTAATTATAAATATACTGCTCAAAAAAATAAAGGGAACACCTAAAAACACAATATAGACCTCGATGAATGAAATATTTCAGCTGAAAATCTTTATTTATTAGACAGAGGAATGTGTTTAGAGCAAAATAACCTAAGAATGATCAATGGAAATCAAAATCATTAGCCCATTAAGGTCTGGATTCAGAATCATACTCAAAATCAAAGTGGAAAATGAGAACATAGGCTGATCCAACTTCTGTGGAAATTCTTCAAGACGATTCAAAATGAGGCTCAGTAGTGTGTGTGGCCTCCACGTGCCTGTATGCACTCCCTACAACGTCTGGGCATGCTCCTGATGAGACCGCGGATGGTCTCCTGAGGGATCTCCTCCCAGACCTGGATCAGGGCATCGGTCAACTCCTGGACAGTTTGTGGTGCGACATTGCGTTGGCGGATGGTACGAGACATGATGTCCCAGAGGTGCTCGATTGGATTCAGGTCTGGGGAACGTGCAGGCCAGTCCATAGCATCAATGCCCTCGACATACAGGAACTGCTGACACACTCTGGCCACATGAGGACGAGCATTGTCATGCATGAGCAGGAACCCAGGGCCCACTGCACCAGCATATGGTCTGACAATGGGTCTGAGGATCTCATCCCGGTACCTAATGGCAGTCATGGTACCTCTGGCTAGCACGTAGAGGTCTGTGCGGCCCTCCAAGGATATGCCTCCCCAGACCATCACTGACCCACCGCCAAACCGGTCATGCTGGAGGATGTTGCAGGCAGCAGAACGTTCTCCACAGCATCTCCAGACTCTCTCACGTCTTTCACATGTGTTCAGTGTGAACCTGCTCTCATCTGTGAAGAGCACAGGGCGCCAATGGCGAATCTGCCAACCAAGATGTTCTCTGGCAAAGGTCAATCGGGCTGCACGGTGTTGGGCTGTGAGCACAGGCCCCAATTGTGGACGTCAGGCCCTCATACCATCCTCATGCATTCTGTTTCTCACTGTTTGAGCAGAAACCTGCACATTAGTGGCCTGTTGAAGGTCGTTTTTTAGGGCTCCGGCAGTGCTCCTCCTGTTCCTCCTTGCACAAAGGACCAGATAGCGGTCCTGCTGCGGGGTCGTTGTCCTCCTGCGGCCCCCTCCACGTCTCCTGGTGTACTGGCCTGTCTCCTGGTACCTCCTCCATGCTCTGGACACTGTGCTGGGAGACACATCAAATCTTCTTGCCACAGCACGCATTGATGTGCCATCCTGGATGAGCTGCACTACCTGAGCAACTTCTGTAGGTTGCAGATACCGCCTCATGCCACCTCTAGTGTTGAGGGCACTAGCAAAATGAAAAACTAACCAAAGATCGGCCAGAAAAGATGAGGACAGGCAAATGGTCTGTGGCCACCACCTGCAAATCCATTCCTTTTATAGGGGTTATCTTGCAAATTTACCAAAAGGTGAAATTGATTCACAAATCAGTGTTGCTTCCTAACTGGACAGGTTGATATCTCAAAAGTGTGATTGACTTGGAGCTACATTGCATTGCTTATGTGTTCCCTTTATTTTTTTGAGCAGTGTAGTTAATGCCAATAGACACATGCTATTAACTTTGTATGCAACCTCCCCCTCCCCCTGGACCAGTGTTACTCTTTACGCGGCTCGCGAGCCGCATGCGGCTCGTGAGACGTTGTTTTGCGCCTCTTATTGTTATCCACTGATAACAATAAGAACATAGCTGTTAACTTACTTCTATACGTTCCGTTTGTGTCCTGTTTTAGCACATTGAAATAGATTATCCAGCAGATGGCAGCATACTGAAGATACGTCAAAGAACGTAGGCTACGTAACAGCGTGGGATCATGGGTAGACGTACTATAGTCTAAGTGTGTAGCTTTGTATTTGCGAAAAAGAATTCATGTTGATAATGCTTATGTATAATTGCATATGTACATGCATACATAAGGTGGGTTCCACTTCCAGCCTTACAAACTCACAAACAAGTATTATATATTTTAATGATGCAATGTAATTATTAATTGAGGATAAAAAGAGATGTAAGGATGGAAAGCATGGTACTATATTTTTTTAAACATACACAAAGATGGGAAATATCTTGAGAGTGATGATCAAAAAAAAACAAACACCCGAGTTATATCTGCAGTCTTTGAGGAATGGTCTTACTCATAAGTGGCTCTCCTAAGAAAATTAGTGAGTACCACTGCGACTGTTAGCGATCACATGTATTCGAATGTAGGCACCTTCCCCTTTGGACGTTGTGCACATGATAGTTATATATGTTATGTTCTTTGCCGTTTAGCTGAATTGACAACTAATGATTGCTTATAGCATGAAACAGGCTACTGTCTAATTAAAAAAATAATTGAATCATGGGATTATTTTGCCCCTTGTTTGTTGAGCACTTTCCCTAACATTGAGGATTTCATTTAATTAAGTTTTATATATGACATTACATTTCAGTCATTTAGCCGACACTTTTATCCAAAGCGACTTACAATAAGTGCATTTAACGTAGGAAATCAGGAGAACTACTAGTCATCAGAGGTCATAAGTGCATCTTCTCTCTAAACAAGCATCTACGAGCAAAACCAGTGCTAAAGTAAAAGCGCAAGACATTTTTTTTAATGAGTGAATACAACAAGTGCTAAGAGCAAGTAACAGGGTAGTAGTTCTTGAAGAGGTGAGTTTTCAACCTGCGCCGAAAGATGGGCAGCGACTCCGCTGTCCTGACATCCGCGGGGAGTTCATTCCACCACTGTGGGGCCAGGACAGAAAACAGCCATGGTCGGGCGGGGGTGTAGGACTTGACCATGGCCTGGAGATAGGAAGGAGCTGTTCCTTTCACTGCCTTGTAGGTTAGCACCAGAGTCTTAAACTGGATGTGAGCAGCTACTGGGAGCCAGTGTAGGAACATGAGAAGGCGAGTTGTGTGGGAGAACTTAGGGCGGTTGAACACCAGAAAAGCTGCAGCTTTCTGAAAAAGCTCCAGAGGTCTGATGGCCGATGCCAGGGCGCCAGGAAAGAGGGAGTTGCCGTAATCCAGCCGGGAGATGACCAGAGCTTGGATGAGCACCTGTGCCGTCTCGTTGGTAAGGAATTGGCGAATCCTCCTGATGTTATAGAGGAGAAATCTGCAGGAGCGAGCAACCGATGCAACATTTGCAGCAAATGACAGTTGGTCGTCTAGGATCACACCCAGATTCCTCGCAGTCCAATTTGGCATCACCACGGTGTTGTCAATGGTGATGGCCAGGTCTCAGTGCGGGCAACCTTTCCCCGGGAGGACCATCAGCTCAGTGTTGTCCAGATTGAGCTTCAGGTGGTGTGTCACCAACCACTCCGGGATGCCAGTGAAGTACGCAGCAATGCGTGTCTCTACTTGTGTGTCAGAGGGATGGAAGGACAAGATCAGCTGGGTGTCATCGGCATAACAATGGTAAGAGAAGTCATGCAAGCGAATAGCAGAATTCAGGGATGTCGTATACAGTGAGAACAGGAGAGGACCCAGAACCGAGCCTTGTGGAACACCTGTAGTCAGTCTGCGAGGCTCCGACACAGATCTCCTCCATGTCACCTGGTAGGAGTGACCCGTCAGGTAGGATGCAAACATTGAGAGTGCAGAGCCTGTGACACCCAGCCCCTCAAGGGTAGAGAGGAGGATCTGGTGGTTCACTGTGTCAAATGCAGCTGACAGGTCCAGGAGCATCAGGACAGAGGAGAGAGAGTTTGCTCTCACAGAGTGCAGCAATTCTGTCACTGCAAGGATGGTCATCTCTGTCGAGTGACCCACCTTGAACCCAGACTGGTTGGGGTCCAGGAGGTTGTTCGGGTGGAGGTACAAAGAAAGTTGGTTAAAGACAGCACGTTCGAGAGTTTTGGATAGAAAAGGTAGAAGGGAAACCGGTCTGTAGTTTTGACGTCAGAGGGGTTAAGTGATGGTTTCTTGATAAGGGGGGTGACTCTAGCAGTCTTGAAGGCAGATGGAAAGCATCCTGCCTGGAGGGAGGTGTTGATGAGGTGGGTTAGAAAGGGAAGGAGTTCAGGTGCTATAGACTGAAGAAGAGGGGAGGGGACCGGGTCAAGGGAGCATGTGGTGGGGCGACTGGATGTGATGAGGTTGAGGACCTCGTCAGGGGAGAGGGGAGTGAGGTGGAATAGGGTGGGATGTGGAGAGGTGAGGGAGGGTGCAGAGGGTGGGCTAGTGCAAGGAGTGATAATCAGGTGGTGAGAAAAGGAGGATCTGATGTAGTTTACCTTCTTGTCAGAGAAGTTAGCGAAGACATCAGGGAGAAGGGAGGAAGTAGAAGGAGGAGGTTGAAGAAGTGTAGAGAAGGTTTCAAAGAGTTTCTAAGGATTAGAGGCAGAGGATTGGATTTTAGAGCGATAGAAGGCAGCTTTAGCAGCAGAAAGTGAGGAGGCGAAAGTGGAAAGAAGAGATTGGAAGTTGAGAAGGTCCTCTGGGAGTTTGCCTTTTCTCCATTTGTGCGCTGCCACTCTTAGCTCCGTCTGTCAGTACATACTGAGTCGGACAGCCAAGGGGCAGGTGGAGTTGGGTATGCAGGCCTGGAGGTGAGGGGACAGAGATTGTCCAGAGAAGAGGAGAGGGTAGAGAGAAGAAGATCAGTAGCAGTGTCAGGGGGTAGGAGAGAGCAAAATTCAGGTGTAGGGAGGATAGAGGTAACAGAGGAAGAAAGATCAGTGGCGGAGAGAGCGGGGGTGTCTACGGATGGAAACCATGTGGGTAGGGGGAGGAGCAGAGAGGGAGCAAGAGTAGGACATGAAATAGTGGTCAGAGAGCTGGAAGGGAGTAACAGAGATTGGAAATAGGACAGTGTCTAGTAAAGATAAGGTCCAGCTGGTTGCCGGCCTTGTGGGTAGGAGGAGAGGGTGAGAGGTGAAGGTCAAAGGAGGAGAGGAAAGAGAGATGATCTAGCTTGTCAGTGTGGATGTTGAAGTCACCGAGAAAGATAAGTGCAGAATCATCATCAGGGAAGTGTGAGACAAGTGTGTCAAGCTCCTCCAGAACTCACCAAGGGGGCCTGGTGGGCGGTACACAACCACAATGGTGAGTTTGACTGGATAAGAGACAGTAACAGCATGAAATTCAAAAGAGGGTGGAGAAAATTGTGGAATGGAAACAAGAGAGTATTTCCATTTCAGGGAGATGAGCAGGCCAGTACCACTACCTCGCCTCCCAGCTCTGGGAGTGTGAGAAAAAGAGTACACATCAGACAGAGCTGCGGGTGTGGTAGTGTTTTCTGGTGTGATCCAGGTCTCAGTTAGAGCAAGAAAATTGAGAGAGAACAAGGATGCGTAGCCTGAGATAAACTCAGCTTTCGGCACCGCGGACTGGCAATTCCAGAGCCCTCCCGTCACCACTTGCTCAACATGAGTAGAGACAGTGGGATAGATGAGATTGGTAGGGTCACAGTGCCTAGGAGTGACCCAACATCTATGCCAGCCCCGGGAAGAGGAAAGGACAGGAATGTGAAGGAAACAAATAGTCTATACTAGGTACACAAAATACAGATGACTGACCGGATCTAAAAAGTGCAGTCCTTGCTTGACAAAGTCTTGGCTTGAAAAAGTCGTGCTTGCCTTTGTTCACTCTAGCCTTCATTCAGCCTAGACCTGTTTCCAAGTATCAGCAGTGATTTAAAGAACACTGATTGCTAATTGTCTGCCATGAGTGCAGGTCACACCCTGGCCACTTAACACCCAATTGGTCAAAGAGCTCAAATGAAAGCAGGCCTATTTACCAGAAACTAGTCAATTATGTAAAACTCTATCAAACCTCACACAAAACTATTAAAACTGCAAACAACAAATTACCAAGGAATATATGTATAAGCTAAAAGGATAACTAGGTCAAAACAGCTAGGCGACAAGAAATATTTAAGGACACACTAGGTGAAAAACAGCTACGGCTAAAATAAGACAGCTACAGCTAGAATAAGATCCCACTAGTTCCCACTAGGGTGGCACAGTGGCGCAGTGGTTAGCGCAGTCGCCTCACAGCAAGAAGGTCCTGGGTTCGAGCCCCGGGGTAGTCCAACCTTGGTGGGTCATCCCAGGTCGTCCTCTGTGTGGAGTTTGCATGTTCTCCCCATGTCTGCGTGGGTTTCCTCTGGGGGCTCCAGTTTCCTCCCACAGTCCAAACACATGTAAGTCAGGTGAATTGGCTGTACTAAATTGTCACTAGGAATGAATGAATGAATGTGTGTGTGTGTGTGTGTGTGTGTGTGTGTGTGTCGGCCCTGTGATGGCCTGGTGGCCTGTCCAGGGTGCCTGCCGGCCGCTCAATGACTGCTGGAATAGGCTCCAGCATCCCCACGGTCCTGAGAGCAGGATAAGCAGTTAAGATAATGGATGGATGGATAGTTCCCACTAGCAACCAGCAGCAGCTCTATAGAGAAAGGACTAATACTCAGGCAGCTGGAATAAGATTAATAGCAACTTGTTAAGCAGTACAAACTGAAAGCACCAAAGCTTCAGCTTCCCTGGGAGAACAGTGTTGTTGATTTGCTTGAGGCCGCTGATTGTATCCTGCCTAAGTTGTTCCACCTGCTCAGTGTCTTTGAGGTCTGCATTGTACCATCTTCCGAAGCTCTTGATGGGTTTTTTCAGGGCAGTTGGCATTGGTTCATTGTTGGTGCAGAACCTTTATCCAGCAGGCATTTGGTGCATGTGCTTATTGTTTTTATTGGGGTCATGTCATCCATGTAAACCCTGATTAGAGGAAGCCCATTCTTCAACTGTTCCCCCTGACCACCCATCGTGATGCTTGGACAATGAGCTCCATTGCCATGGTGAATGCCAGGGGAGAAACAGTACAGCTTGCCATTATGCCTTTCTCAAGGTACTGCCAGGCAATGGTGTTGTCTTGTTTTGTGATGCAGAACTGGGACCTGGAAGAAGTTGAAAGCTGTCCACAGAGTCTCGTAAGGCATCGACCCAAAGGCATCAGCAAGATCTAGAAAAACCACATGCAGGTTTCTCTTTTCCTTCTTGGCAGTTTGTATTTGGTGCCAGATGACATTTGCATGTTCCAGACATCCCGAGAAACCACGTATCCCTGCTTTCTACACTGATGTGTCGTCAAAGTTGTTGCTCTGCATAAATACCAAGAGTCTAAATACCCACAACACCAAAGAAGATCTTTCCTTCCACATTCAGAAGACTGATTTGGTGGAATTGGCTGATGCTTGAGGAGTTCTTTTCTTTGGGAATTAGGATCCCTTCCACCCTTCACGATGCCTTAGGTATGATTCCTTTCCCCCAAGCCACTTTCATTAGCTACCAGAGGTATTTCAGGATGCCGCGTTGGGCCCTGGGGCTGATGCTATTCTTGACCGTTTCACTGTGTTCGCCACCTTATTCCATGTAATGAAATGAAAATGAAAGCCACTTTATTTGACATTGTATTTTTACAGTGAATTTGTTGTCTGCATTTAACCCGTCCTATTGTATAGGAGCAGTGGGCAGTTGCAGCGCCTGGGGACCAACTCCAGTTCTTCTTTCCCTTGCCTTGGTCAGGGTCACAGGCAGGAGTATTAGCCCTAACACGTATGTATTTTTGATGGTGGGAGGAAACCAGAGCAACCGGAGGACACCCACGCAGACACAGGGAGAACATGCAAACTCCACACAGAAAGGACCTGGGATGGTCTGGGGGTTTGCAGGACCTTCTTGTTGTGAGGCAATAGTGCTAACCACTGTGCCGCTGAGGGGGCCTTGTGTCCATCTGATGCTCAAGTGGTTGAATTGATGGCATGTCATCTGGAATGGTGACTGGTTCATGCCTCTGGTTGTCAGAGCAGGATGCTCCTGCTCTGACAACCAGATGCTCCTCCAGTTCCCCTACATGTACTCTAAGGATCCTTCTCTTCTCCTTGACAAAGAGGCTTTTGACGAACTTGTAAGGGGTCTCTGTAAAAGCCTGACCTCACCTGTTTTTTATTCTTATGTTGCTTTCTCAGGCATTCTGGTCTTTGCAGGATTGCCAGGTGCTGCTTAAATGTTGCCTGTAGTGCCTCGAGTCCTTTACTTTCCACCTCTGTGGCCTTCCGCAACTGTTTTCACAGCTGTCATCTTTCCTTCACCAGTCTTTTGATTTTCTGCTGTCTCCTAGATTTGGGCTGGGGTGATGGTTCCTTCTGTGTCCTCTGTTTCTTGATCTTCACCCCAAATCTCTCCGCCCCTTAGTTGTATGTGATGTCTTCCATCTTATCCAGTTTTCTTTCTACACATTCTTGCGGTCCTTCTAGAACAGTGGTTCTCAACCTTTTTGGGGTCCTGGACCCCCTGCGTATTTTTGATCTACCCTGAGGACCCCTCCACCTGATCTTGGGGGAGGGGGGTTGCAATTTGATAGAAACAGTAGAAACTGCATTTTAAATTGCATTATAGCATTTATTCACTCTTTGGGGCAAAAATAATAGCTTTCAGTTGTAGCTTAGATATAGTTAACAAAACAGAATTCTTATGCAGTAACTTTGAGATATAAAACAGAATATGTATTCAGTAACTTTCAGATATATGTAACAACAGAATTTTTATGCAGTAACTTTTAACAATGCAAACGGGAGCGAGATCTCTTATTAAAATACAATAAATTACACTTGTGAAACAGATGTAATTAGAGAAAAAAAGTCCTGTTACCCTTTATAGTTTAGGTAGATAAAGGTCTCAGTCACATTTGAGTGAAATAATCCTATTTCTATAAATGTCATAGGATCTTTTTTTAAAGATATTTTATTTTCACGGACCCCTTGCAATTACACCACGGACCACTAGGGGTCCGCGGACCCCCGGTTGAGAAACACTGTTCTAGAAGATGGACAAGGTCTGTGTTGATGATCTCCCACTCTTTCTTCTGGCAGGATTGAGGCCACAAGAATTAATCCCTGCATATTTCTAAAGTTCCTCTGCAATTCTTCTTCTTCTTTCAGCTTGTTCTCTGTTTCTCGGGGTCGTCACAGCGGATTTTACACTTTTCATCAGTACCCTGTGAGGGCACAGTACCAATGGCGGCTGTTGTTAACCCGGGCCTCAGACGATCCTGTATGGAGCCTCGACCGATCCACTGTAGTCTTCTCAATCCGCATACTGACTTGGCAAAATTTTACGTCGGATTCCCTTCCTGACACAACCACTAACCCTTTGGGCAGGGACACAGGTAAAGTGCTTGAAGCAATCCCAGTATTCATGGACTTACGCCCATGCCTGTCACTGACAAATTCCCTCGGCAGTTATGAGATCTAAAGAAGATATTAGAGAGGTAACTTTATCATAAAAAAAGAAAACTAGAAATAAATGGCTAACTTACAGGTTGCATGTTGGTCCCCTATTTTAACATTGTATTTGTTGTAAAATTATTTCTAGTACATTGTAAACGTTTTTTCCCTACCACAAATCAGTAAAAGTGATTTTCTGGAATTGTAAATCTTTTACAAACAAAAAATGAACAAATAACACAGCATCTTACAATAAGTGAACAAGTTGCCTCTCTATGCTGAATGGATACGACGTTAAACTGCAACTGTCAGGTCATCAGCGACTAAACCGGCACCCCCACTTCCACCCTTGGGTTGTTGTGAGAAAGGTGTGTGGACACCCAGCAGGACTAAAAACAAAACCTGTTAAAGGGCGGATGAGTTCCTCTGTGAACCAATGGCCATCCATACCTGCATACCTGGAGAGGAGATAGGGACCACCAGGTACTCCCCCAACTGAAACACAATGATTACTCAACCAAACTCAATCACTATATCGGATCAGTCGAGGTCTGGGTTAACAACGGCTGAGTCCTTCACCAACTTTCCTTGGGGTGAAGTCGAAAAATATGTTACTGAGGAAAAAAAGAAAAGAAAAAAAAGGCAAACTACAAATGTAAAGCTACAGAAATTTGAGTTCATCACAGGGACCTGGAATGTAAGAACATTAAACCCACCTGAAAAATAACAAGAGCTCTGCCACGAAATGGAAAGGTACAATTGGAATGTATTAGGCATCGCAGAGATGAGATGGAAAGACATGGGAGAGAATGTCACCGACAAAGGTCATAAGGTCTGGCACAGTGGTATCAGTCTCAAACATGTCCGAGGGGTTGGATTTATGGTGCACAAAAACACAGTCAGTTCAGTACTAGAATGCTGACCAATCTCAGACAGGATCATCACTCTGCAACTAAAAGCTCAATCTTGCAACATCAGTATTATCCAAGTTTATGCACTTACAACAGATCACACTTCAAAGAATTCTACGAAGAAAGTGAAAATTGCATCCAAAAAAAACCAAATAAAGATATTTCGATTGTGCAGAGTGATTGGAATGCCAATGTAGGCCCCGAGACACACATGAAATATGCAGACAACTAAACACACACACACACACACACACACACACACACACACACACACACACACACACACACGTGTGCACATTTATTGGGGCTGGACCTACACACACATACACACACACACACACACACACACACACACACACACACACACACACACACACAGCACCTTACATACATCACATACTATTATTGTTGCTTTTTTCTGTTTTGTTGTTGTTCAGTTACTATTGTTGCTGCAGTGTTGAGGAGCCAAAACTCAAGAATTTTACCGTCTTATACTTTTATAATGAGACGTAACAAATAATGAATCTTGAGTCTTGAACTGGAGAGGAAACTTTGGGAAATTTGGGGTGGGAGAAACTAACAAGAGAGGTCTCAGACTACTAGAGTTTGCGCGCGAACAACAACTGGTTCTGGCAACCATGCTCCACCCTCACAAGAACTCACAGAAAACTACATGGCACTCTCTGGACGGCATAAACCGCAGCCAAATAGACTACATACTAATGTCAAAAAGGTTTCAATCAAGCATTGTAAGAAATAAAACAAGATCATCTCCTGGAGCTGATATAGGAAGCGACCACGATTTGGTGATGATGACTATCAACATAAAGCTGAAAAAGCAGATAAGAGAAAAGAATGGTAGAATAAAATACGAACTTAAAAAACTAAAAGATACAAATATTAGAGATAAATTCCAAGCCAGAATTGGGGGATGTTTTGCTGCTCTCCAGAACTTAGACAATGTTGAAGAAGTGACCAAAAAGTTCTCGGAAGAGATGAACAAAGCTGCGCTAGAAATACTAGGTAAAAGGAAGTCCAAGAAACATCAATGGATTCAAGATAGAACATTGAAGCTATGTAACAGAAGATGCGAGGCCAAGGCTCTGACGTACAGCTCTGAAGAATGCAAGGAGGAATACAGAAAATATAAGAGAGAAGTGAAAGCAGCAATGAAGAAAGATAAAGAGGAATGGATTGAACAAGAATGTCGAAGTATCGATAACAACCTGAGGCACAACAACACTAAAATGGCTTTCCAAACTGAAGAAGTTAACTACAAAACAAAACATAAAGACATATGCTATTAATGATGCAAATGGATAATTGATCTCTGACAAAAAAGCGATTGCAAAGAGGTGGGCGGAATACTGCAGTGATCTTTACAATTGTGACCTCAATGAAAATCAGGAAGTATACAACCAACTGATAGTTGATGATAAAAAAGGCGCAGAAGATCAATATCACATCTTAGGATGCAAAGTTGAAGAACCCATCAAACATCTGAAAAACGACAAAGCACCAGGAGCAGGCAATATACTAGCGGAACTAATCAAAAATGGCAGCAAAGAAGTTATAGACATCATACTTACCATCTGCAACAAAATGTATTGCCTGAAGAACTGGCTGACACAGTGGACTACTTCAGTACTGATTCCACTTTCAAAGAAAGGAAACTTGAAATTATGCAACAACTACAGAACCATTAGTCTAATCAGCCATGCGAGCAAAGTAATCTCAGGATCATTTTCAGGAGAATCACACCACAAGTTGAGCAGATTCTTGCTGAAGAACAAGCTGGTTTCAGGTCTGGAAGAAGCACAACCGAGCAAATCTTCAATTTGAGGGTTCTTTGTGAGAAATTTATAGAACATCAACAAGAAGTCCATCACAACTTTATTGATTTTAAGAAACAGAGTTTGGCAACAGACTCTATGGAAAATCATGAGAAAACATAATATCAACGAACACCTTGTCCAAGTTATCGAAGCTCTTTATAAAGATTCAAAAAGCGCCGTGCTAGTGGACAGCACACACAGTGACTGGTTCACTACAACAGTAGGAGTGAGATAAGGTTGTTTATTGTCACCGTGCCTCTTCAGTATATTCTTTGAAGAGATTGTCACCAATGCTATGGAGAGTTTTGAACCAACTCTCACAATTGGCGGAAGAAAACTCACCAACCTTCGCTTTGCAGATGACATAGATCTAATTGCCAGCAACAGGGAAGAACTAGCTGAAATAACCAGAAGACTGGATGAGGTGGCCAAGACATTGGGTATGTTGATCAGTACTCAAAAAAGCAAAATCATGACAACAAAAGATCACCCGAGGAGGGAGACTGAAGAGATTGAAGAGCAGAACACGGAAATCATTGTTGGCAGCAAATAACTTGAGGAAATCACATCTTTCAAATATCTCAGATCTGTGATTAACGAAGACGGAAGATAGGAAAAAGAAATTAGGAGCAGAATCGCCACCACAACAAGCGCAATGACCAAGCTCTACACGATCTTGAAAGATAAAAACCTTGGAATGAAGTCAAAAATGCAACTGCTCCGCACCATCATAATAGCAACTCCTCTATACAGTACAGAATCCTGGACCCTAACAAAAGCTATGGAGGAAAAAAATACAAGCCATTGAACTTAGAGCATAGAAGAATGCTGCAAATCCCATACACAGCATACGTCACCAACATTGAAGTGCTGAACAGAGTTAAGGAAGCTATTGGTCACCATGATAGTTTACTAACAATGGTAAAAAAAAAAGAAAAAAAGAAATTAAACTGGCTTGGGGACGTTTGCCGAATGGAAAGGACACTTGCAAAGGACATCCTGCAAGGCCTGGTAGAAGTGACTAGGAAGAGAGGGAGACAGAGAAAAACCTGGGTAAACAACATAGGCGAATGGCTACAGATGAGCGTAGTGGAGGTGGGGATAGCTGCGATGGATAGGGAATGGTGGAAGAGACTTGTTGAGGCATCAGCTGTGCTCCACGACCTCCATAGGTTATGGAACTGATGATGATGATGATGGTGATGATCACCCTTGACTTTTTTGTCATTACTGTCAGTGAGCTCAACCGTGTAGTCTTGGTTTACGACGTCTTTTACAGTACCTTGCCTCAGGGGATTCATCTTTCAAAACATGGCAACTACCCCAAAGAGGACTTGCAAGTGTCCAGCTGCTTTTACATTAATTCTTTTCTATTTTAATGGTTTCTATTTTTAGCTCTGTGCGTGCAGAGGCTACTCTTTGCTATAAAAGTCCTGGATTTATGTCTCAGGACACTGGACTAGGGTAATTTATTATACATAAATGGCATACCGTATATTCAGCACGTGCTATTGGACATCATATCATATTTCCAACAGTAGGACACAAATTTTGATGTATCCATCTATAGATCCATTCAAATCGCTCATCAGAATTTAACGGCACCCTGCAGAGGTATTTCTTTCGTTTCATAATTGTACCTTTTCATGTGGCTGCCAATACATGTTTACACACACCCACACCCACGCACACACGCACACGCACACACACACATACTTGGGCAAATTGTTCACACATTCGTCTACTTGGTCAGATTATTCAAAGATACTATATATTTCTTCAGTACTACAATGGCAATACACAATGACAATAGTGTCGCCTCCTAAGATCTGCAAATCACTAATGGATGATAGGTCGGGCAAGGAGACTGTTGGCGTTTATGACTAGCCAACATGTTTTATCTAGGAAATGTATTTTCTCATTTGGCTAATTAACGTTACATGCTCGGTCTTATTTCATTTAATTCTATTTTGGACTTGCATTATCTTTTTTTTCTGATCAGTGAACCGATTGTTTTTCTGTGAAGCTTATTTGTACGAACTGGTTTTGTGCCAGTGCTACTCGGATAAAGTTGACCCGATTCTTAGAAATAAAATGACCCTTTAAGGTAAACACTTTCTAAAGGGTTCTCATTCTGTCAAGCCTCTCATTCACTCTCCATCTTCACCATCTCATCCCACTAGCATCCTTCACTCCTCTCTGCATCCACTGCATTTATCTTTCTTGCTCTCTTTCACAGTTGTGTAGACACCCGAAAACTAAAGAGACTGGCCAGCAGCCAAACACAGACAGCCAGCCAGCCAGGCGGACAGACAGACAGGGCAACCCAAACCCCGGTCTTCTTTTCCCACCACCACTGCCACTGCAGCAGGAGCTATGCTTCATTTAACCTCACAGATGCCAGGCACTGCTGTGGCTTCACCCATTCCAGTTCATCTCATGCGAGATCAACAAAATTTAACCATACTAGCTGGAAAGCATAACATTTGATTAATACTGGATTTAACAGGGCACAGATCCTGGTGTTAGTATGTTAATGAAAATGTAATACTCCATTCCATACTTAATACTCCACTGGGTCAAACTCATGAACTTACTCATTGCTGCCTGTCCACTTAGTTAGGGGAGGGGGCCATGATAATGTCACTGATTTGGACTTAGTTGAATTTATTCTCCACCCCCCCCCCCCCCACACACACAAAAACATACACAGAAAAGTGGGTTCCTACTAATAACATTTTAGACGTACAGACTACTCAAGGGAGCTATGCATTAAAGGAATGGACATCTACTGAACTTTTCATATCCCTTTTATTGTACACTCCCAGCTGCACATTCACCCCTCTACACTTCCTGCCAGAGGCCCGGTTGCTCCGTTGGCCCCGGCAGCTGCTGCTTACATAGTGTTGCCGGGTAGAGAATGGGGCAGCTCATGCATACAGTGGAGGGATCTGCCCACACATACACACGGCTACACAGACCACAAACACACACACAAACACGTGCACACGTACACATATTAGAAGTGTAGTCTGAATTCCAGTGATAACAGAGCTCGGTGGAACCATTCCCTCATTTCCCGTTCCTCCACTCATAGTTGGTTCTGGCACTGCGGCCTTTACTAACAACTCCAGGCAGAGACATGAACGTAGAACTGTATCCGCTTAGGTGTGTAAGTATGCGATATCAGCTGTCTCACTTTCTCTATCTCTCACTCTAATCATGTTCCCACAAAGCCAACGTGTCCTAGTGCCCCCCTAGCCCACTGCCGGGTGAAGGGAGAAAGGAAAATGAATGTGTGTGGAGGCGAGCAAGGAAGCCAGTAAAACTAGTGAGTCAGCTTATTTAGTTGTTCGGTACTGCATGATGGTTCCCTGTAGACCACTGGCCTCACACTCTGACCCCATCTGTTCGAGACATGCTCCAGCAGGAGACTAATCGATGCCTCTGACTTACTACATCCTTCGCAAGGTCTCTGGAGACCAAGATGTCAAGAGGTCAAGCCACTGTCCTGAACAGGGACAAAAGACTTGTTTAGATCATTCACCCCAGGAGAAGGCATGATTGGATAAGGGTAACACTGACGTCTACGTACAAACAGAGCAGATGAATGACTATGGATTCCAAGCAGTGTACCTCAATCACATTTGAGAAGAAAGGATTCCTAACATGTCGGATATTTCAAGACTCAAAATTAGACATTGAATCGTCTGGTGGTGGTGGTGGGGGGGGGGATTGGAGACAACAACAAATGATTGCGACTGACTACAATTCTATTACATAAAGAAATCACTACACAAATTACTTTCTAATTTGTTTTTTCTTCTGGATACTGGGATCTTGGAGCTCTCTGTTCGTTTTACTTGCATTGACAGCCAGCATGTATTTGTTGCGGTAGATTTTGAGGAGGGACCAATATTCTTTATATTTTTTCATCATTTGCTGGTGTTTCTTCCATTTTGCATTGATCAGGTTTAATCGATGACGACATTGGCTTTTACATTGGAATTTTCACACTATTGCGTTAAATATTTTGGATGTCTTTCATGGATTTAACTTGGCTCCCTAGAGTCTGGACACAGATGAGGGGCCAAGACCCTTTGCTCTTGAGCTTACACTCAAATCCGACCTCTCTCGCCGACAATAAACCCCGGTACTAAAAGGTGAATGAACCGCCGAAGGAGCTATCCATTTAAACCTCATGTCTCTATTTCCAGACTTAACTCATGCAGTTATCCTAAACTTGTGCGCTGAGAGATGCCCTCCTGTGCCTTGTACTAAGGACAAAAAAAGCAAAGCTATAAAACTATAACATTTTAGATCTGTTGAAATAAGCCCATGATCACATTGTATTTTGCAGCTGTGTCTTGAAGAACTATACAGTGACTTGGGGAAACTAGCTTCACTAACTACCAATCACCCTAAACTGAAAGTAGCTGACCCCCAGATAGCATCCGGATATGGGCCACTTCAGGCAATGATGTGGCACTGATGGCCTTCTTCTGGCCCTGACAAAATGGATGTGAGCCTGAAGTGGCCCACATGTATATAAGCAAATATGGCCCAAATATACCAAATCAAATGTGGGCCTTTTTTGGCAAAGATGTGGCGCTCTCAGCAACATATAATCTGGATGTGACTCTAAATTGGCCTGTGAGGTAAATGGTGAATATGGCCCAAATATCACAAAACAAATATGAGCCACCCTTGGCAAATATGTGGCATTGCTATGGCTTGGTTCTGGCCCAGATCTGGCAAACAGGAGCGGGCCGCCCAAGTGCCATCATTCCATGTGGTATGTAGGCCAGATGAAAATGTCAGCGTGGGACAGGTCCAGGCCACAGCAATTTTGCTATCTGGGCCTACAGCAAAGTTATTGTCAGAAGTTGCTCACAAAATATAGATCAAAATCCTGTGTAAAAAATGATATCTACATCTGCAACGTTATGCAAAAATTTCAATGAGCTGGATGGTGGTGAGGTAATTATTTATTGCCAGTATGATGTTGCATCAGAGACATCTTGACAGTTAGCGGAGGTACTAAATAACACATTAAAAACGATAACAGCACCTCACAGGCAGTGCAAACAGACATCTTTTGATGGGCAACACATTTGGACAGCAAACTATACATCCGTGGTAAAAAGTGAATTCTGATGTGTATTAATTTGTCATTTAATAATTATGCAATCAATAGAGATGGAGTCCTTTCATCTTGGCTAACAATGACCCTTTTTGGTTTGTATGGTACCAACTGCAAGGCCTGAAAACCTGTGGTCCTTTTCTCAAACTCAGTGTCAAACGTAAAGTCTGCTAATCATGTATTCGCTTTTCCAGCAACACCCTGCATTACATTTAAAGCCTCGCGTATTCATGCCCGAGACACCAAATACAACCACAACTGCTGTCGGCCAATGAGGAGATCCACTGGAGGTGGTGTCCAGGTACCTGGACAGTAGTTGTGGAGTGCTGCTGCCAGAGTGCAACACATTCACATTCTTCCCAACACAATTTCTTTGCAGGTCTCGAATTTGAAGGGCCAACCTTTCAGCCATGAGCTAACTTTAAACCTGCAGGCTGCCACTTGTATCTTATCCATCATCCATATCAATCAGTGTGGCTCAGCTGCTCCACTCTGTGGTAGCAATGTTATACTGAGATACACACAGCACCTTCAGAATCGGTTTTTTTATTCTTCATTTCATTAAAATTTACATGGCAATCGGCTACTGAAACAACAAACAATCCAGACCCACCATAAAAAAATAAAAATAAAATCTTTTATACGCGTCATCAGATCTGGTCACTCCGTGACTTCTGAGCACTTCAGAGACATTAAATCCTGTCAGAAAACATGATTAAATAGAAATGTATGCTCTTCTATGACAAGATATCTGTACGTTTATCAGTTTGAGGAAACCATTTCCAAAAAAATGTTATGTATCCAGTTTAGCTTAAAGCGTTACCTAAAGTGTATCAAATGATATCCCTCAAAATGTTTGGAAAACCCTTTCCCACATTTTGATCATGTAATCCTGCACATGGGAAGATTATTTTGATAATCACAGGGAATGGAAATGTACCAGATCCAAATTATTTTAGACTTTCTCTAAAAATTCAACTGAAAGTTAGCTCAACATCTTAAATGGAAAGTTAAATGGCTGGTTTTATTTTGTCACCTCAAGATTTAATGTACACATTGGTCATTTTAAGAGTAAGGTACTGTCAACTGGGCGGCACGGTGGCACAGTGGTTAGCGCGGTCGCCTCAAAGCAAGGAGGACCTGGATTTGAGCCCTGGAGTAGTCCAACCTTGGGGGTCGTCCTCTGCGTGGAGTTTGCATGTTCTCCCCGTGGGTTTCCTCCGGGTTCTCTGGTTTCCTCCCACAGTCCAAAGACATGTAGGTCAGGTGAATTTGCTGTACTAAATTGTCCTTAGGTGTGAATGTAAATGTGTGTGTGTGTGTGTGTGGGTCAGCCGTGATGGCCTGGCGGCCTGTCCAGGGTGTCTTCCCGCCTGCCACCCAATGAAAGCTGGGATAGGCTCCAGCATCCCCACGACCCTGAGAGCAGGGTAAACGGTTTGGATAATGGATGGCTGTTGCTATCAACTGGAACATATTGTTTAAGATTTTTTTCCAGAGCCACACAACACTGTAATAAATGTGAGATCCTCATAGGCTTAATACAAAAGCTGAGTGCAGCTGGAAATGTATGCCAGCTCTCCCAAGTGGGTATATCACCATTGTTAAGGTATACATGTATGTACTTTTAACTTGCTTTCCTGTACTAAGTTTGAATTTTGCCCTTTCTCTGTTGCTCTAGCAGTGAGTGTTTAGATATACTTGTCAATATGATGCCGTTATTGTCCAGTTTCCCCACAGCAGTCATTAAAAGTTTCATTTAGGAACCCCCCCCCCTTTTTTTTTTACTCTATTGTTTTTAAGTAATCAAGTAACTTTCCAAGGACTGGGAATGATCAAATTATTTGCCTCAACTGAAACCCTGCAGGAAGTGACCGAAGACACCAAACTGCAAAGTGAATAAAAAATTTAGTTAAAACACTGGAAAGTTGAAATCAGTTCTTCTGGACTCGTTAATTGGGAGAAACCTTTTAGTTAAAACAAGCTATTTTGGAAAAAATTCCATGACACAGTTGGGTAGATTGAATCATCAGATATTCACACACTAATCACATTGACCTATTACCCAGATGATATGAACTTAAACGCTATGATATATAAACTGAAAAATATGAGAAGACACAAAGCTGCCTTTATTGTGTATCACTACAAAAGTAGAAAAAACATCACTTAACATAAAAACAATCAAATCTACTCAAAGTGGGAGTAATATTACTTTGTTTTCTCAACTAAACATTGTGAAGAGTGTGCCCTATGCCAAGGCAACATTTTGTGGCAATAGTCTTTTAGCCAGACTGTAGCTTAGCAAATAAACCTGAAGATGAAAATCGTTTGTGGAGACACCTTTTGCTATGTCTCAATACTACTGCAATAACTATACACCAAATTGAGTTTGCTCAGTACATAACTGTCAGAGTGAAACAAGGAAAATTTAAGTAAAAGAGGTGCAAATACAAAAAGAGCCAATCTGCACTGTATTGTTGAAAGTGTATAAAACTGTGTCTGCGTGGCGTGGCAGTCTATTTTGTTGCCTACCAACACGGGGTTGGTGGGGGGGGGGGGTGTGTATAAAAGCAACTACTTATTAAGTATCTTTTCATTGTCTTGAGCTGTGTGTGTTAAGGCATCGATACACTGACAGCTGAGGATTTTTGGTGAATATTCCATTACTCAAATGGACACAGGTCATTTAAGACAGAAACCAAGCGGTAACAACAGCTGGCAGAACCAAGCATGAATGTTTTAAATTCAGAACCTTTACCAGCAAAACTACAATAAAACTATTGCTTTGTTTCAAATAAGGATCAGTCAGCATTTCAGAGAGGAGAAGATTGCATACAAAGAGAACTGATGAGATTCAAAAGTTGAAGTAATAGAGCGCCAAATAGTGCTACAGTAAAAACAAACATGTTTCTAATGTGAAATGGTGTGTTAGTTGAATAGGTATTTGTGTGGATGTGTATCTCCAATAAACCTGGTGGATACTAGTGTGTGTGTGTGTGTGTGTGTGTGTGTGTCTATCTACTGAACTTGACAGTTTTCTCCCTGCTGCAATTGTTCTCTTAAGGCTTCTTGCTGTTTCTCTCTCTGTTGTGGTGTTTTCTGCAAGCTCAGAGAGCGACGCCCACTTTTCCTCTCCTCAGAGGTGGGGGAGGTGGCCACGGTGATGGAGGGACTCTGAAAAGACATGGGCCTAAACACCTGCAGAGACAGAGCAGAATAAGCCAGAGATGAGAGAGAGCGAGAAAAAGAGAAACAAAGAGAAACAAACAGTATGAAAAAGGGTAACAGAATCCATAAGAAAAACAGAATGAGAGAGCAGGGAACGGTTCTGCTATGAGCAACACTTCAGTACATGCAACATACTTAAAAATACAAGCACGCACACAGAGATAAACACACACTGCAGGTACAATTGCTGGAACAGAAATATGGGTAGAAATTTCTTCCTCTGGTTGAATAATTAGGTTAACTCCCATTCTCTTGGCTCCTCAACATCTTCCTCCTTAATCACCTTAATCACCACCTTGGTTCAGTCCAGCTGACCTGGCCCACTAGGCGGATGACCTCATAAGAACTAACACAATTGTGGAATAGTGGACAGGGGGATGCAGATGTCCTGTAGACGTATCAGCAGGACCAGCAAACTAAACTGACAGTGGAAGTTGGCCAACAAAATGCAGAAAAGTAATCCCTCCCCCCTCCTATCTGCTTGTCTATGAATGCTGCCCCACTCTATCTAATTTGTATCAAATGTGTAGACACACAGTCATGTATCAAAAATGACTTTTGGACTATCAAAGATAAAAATGGCTTTGGTAGAGCTGAGGCAGTGCAACCCAGAGCATTTTTGGGGCAACATACAGGGAGGGGCACAGTTTCCTCAATTTTGTTACTCTGATTATAGTACAACTTTGGGATGTCAGAAAACGTGAATTAAATTTTGATCAAAGGCAAGGCAGGGCACATTTATTTGTATAGCACATTTCAGCATCAAGCCAATTCAAAATGCTTTACATAAAACAAAAGGCATCAAGAAAAGCAACATAAGGCAATAAAAAAATAAAAAGAGTAAAAGTTAATAGTGCAGTGTAAGATGATAATCAAAGCTTAAAGTTTTACTTAATAAAAGGCAGCAGCAAAAAGGAAGGTCTTCAGCCTTGATTTAAAAAAAGTTGCTGAATACCTGCAGTTTTCCGGGAGTTTGTTCCAGATATGTGGTGCATAAAAATTGAAAGCTGTCTCTTCCTGTTTAGTTTTGACTTTGGGGACAGAAAGCAGACCTGTCCCAGACGATTTGAGTGGTCAGACCACTCAGATCATCTGGGACAGGATGTCATAGTGTAGCAGAAGGATGTTATAGTGTATCAGAAGATCAGAAATGTAGTTTGGTTTCAATTTGCTTTGACGGGTAAATTCACAAATGCCCAGTGTTTATAATGATGTCACATGGGAGATAGTTTGAAACAGTGTAGTAGATAAGCTACGAGGCCTTCAGAAGAAATGCAGACTGACACAAAGAGAGCTACAAAGATTAACTGTTTGAAACTGGGTCTAGTGGTGATAGATCGGCCCTGCAACAAAATGTGAATTAAAGTGATTTGGCAAACACCTGCCTTGCTGAAGTATCACTGGGCAAGACACTGAATCCCTACCAACCAGCGGAACAAGATCGCGCAAATACAATGCTCTGGCCTCCCTGGAAGGACGGTGAACAAAATGAAAATGTACATACTGGGATCAATATGTGATTGTATGTCAAACACACAAACAAACAATGTGATTATATGTCATAAAATATGTCATCGCCAGCTTGCATTGCCTCTAAATGTTGTCCAAGCACTGTGATGCAACATCAAAAACAAAAGTAAAAAAGTGTTTCATAAGAAACTGATGGTTCAAGGCCATCTTTCTTGTAGCTGGAAGGCTCTTGAATTCAATTTCCCACGTTCTACTTTTCCTTGAAGGAAAAAAATGTCATCATCTACATCTATCAGTGTCCTGCAAAAAATAAAAATAAAAAATAAAAATCTTCTGTAAGAATTCATATTTCTGAGGCAATTGAAATCTAATACCAATGCATTGTTTGATATTGGACAATGAATTATCAATAGTTTGACTGAGGTACATGGACATGCTCTGTCACCAACAAAAACACATTTCAATAACAGTGGAGATACAAGGAGTCTGTACAACACCAACAAATTTGATGGCTTTATACTTAATGAATCCTACTGGTTTGAATCCTACTTAAAGAACAGGGACTACTTTGTGTCTATAGGCAATTAAAAATATGAGCGTACAAAAATGACCTGTGGAGTTCCCAAAGGCTCCATTCTGGAAACACTTATTTTTAACATCTACAGGTATATGCTTCCAGTAGTTCAGATTATGGAAAACAACAAAATATGTTACCATAATTATGCAGATGACACACAGATTTACATAACTGAAGGCTGCAGTGGTGTTGCTGCCCTCTTATCGTTTGTTGCACGTATTCGGAAGTTGCGTCAATCACTTTGTAGAATACCTTCTTTGCCAATGTCCACAACTTTATTGCTCAGAACTTTTTTCTAAATTTATTTATAGAAAACTAACGATCTAACCAACAATTTCCAATTATAGGTTTAAAGATCTAATTTTTATTTATCTATTTATTTATTTTTATCTTATTGAGATACAGAACTGTTGCTAGAAACATTGGTTAGAAGTTCGTTTTCGCTATATCATTGCTTAGATACATAAGTAGCGGGATACCAAATTTAAATTCATTTTTCTTTGTTCTTCTCAATTTTCCATAAAAACAGAACTTGAAGTGCAGGGTTTAAGCACAAAGTGAATAACAGTAAAAGGGAAAGGGTCGACAGGTTTACAGGTACGTGGGATTTGAGTATCAACCCCCCCCCGTTTTTTTCCTTCTTTTTTTCCCCCTCCTTCTCTTTGCTTTCTTATTACCTTCTTTTCCCCATTCATGCACTTGTGGAGTTAGAAAACAACGAGACAGGAGACGTGAGAGTAGACGTAGTCGAGGTAGTTTACTAGCTCCAACTTTGCATTTCATACATTCGACAACGACACTGAAATGTGAACCGGAAGCGGAAGTGCATTATCTGACCCCTCGCCTCTTCCCTTAAAGGTACACCGTCCTCTTGAACATAAAAATAGACTCTACAACAGAACAGTCAATGACATAGTGCAAAGTCACGGGGAAAACAGGTGACGAGTCAGGGGGCGGACTCTGCGGCCATAACGGCTGCGCTTCACAGGAGGGGAAATAGATGGGGCCGAAACCCGGGCCATAGGCGGGGCCGAAGCAGGAACAGAGGCAGGTGCCGGGGCCGACCTAGGAGGGCGTCCCCGCCGCGGGGGTAGGGCCAATTGCATTGGCTCCCCAATGTCCAAGTGAGCGGGCTTGAGACGGTCTATAGCGACCCGCTCCGGCCTGCCCCCCATGTCCACCACAAAGTTCTTATCCCCCGCCTCCAGGACGCGGAAGGGCCCGTCGTATGGGGGCTGCAGCGGGGACCGATGGCTGTCGTGCCTAATGAAGACGTACCTCGCCGATGGCAGATCCTTGGGGACGTAGGACCGGGGGAGGCAGTGTTGAGACATCGGAACGGGAGCGAAGGCAACGGCAGCGCTCCGGGACGCACTGAGGTGAGAGGCGGCCCACCAGGGAGCCGTAGCATCCGGAAGAAACTCCCCCGGAACCCGCAGGGGCTGGCCATACACCAGCTCAGCGGAGGAAGTCTGGAGGTCTTCCTTCGGGGCCGAACGCAGGCCGAGCATGACCCACGGGAGCCGGTCCATCCAGTCGCAGCCAGCGAGGCTTGCCCGCAGAGCGGCTTTCATGTCCCGATGGAACCGCTCACAAAATCCGTTGCTCTGCGGGTTGTACGCCGTACTGCGGTGGATCTTCACCCCCAGGTGCTCAGCGACTGCCGTCGCTTGTGATGTCACCCGGCGTGCCAAAACGGGCCACCCAGCAGCCGATGAACGCCCGTGCTACCTCTGCTGCCGTCGTGGAGGACAAGGGAATAGCCTCTGGCCACCTGGTGGCCCTGTCCACAATAGTGAGGAGGAACGTATAACCACGGGAGGGGGGCAGGGGACCCACCAGGTCAACATTGACATGGTCAAACCGCCTCTCTGGAACCACAAACGGCGCCAAAGGGGCCTTGGTATGGCGGTGCACCTTGGCGCGTTGGCACGCCACACACGAGCCGGCCCAGGCTCTAACATCCTTACAGAGCCCAGGCCAAACGAACTTGACGCTCACCAGCTTGGTCGAGGCCTTCACTCCCTGGTGGGAAAGGCCGTGGACGGTGTCGAAAACTCGGCGCCGCCAGGAAGTAGGCACCAGGGGGCGCGGTTGACCGGTGGAGATGTCACAGAGGAGGGTGGTGTTGGCCGCGTCGAACGTCACGTCCTCCAGCCGTAGCACCGTAGGGGTCGACCGGTAGTCTTGAACGGTCGCGTCCTTGGCTTGGTCCGCTGCCATAGCGGCGTAGTCGAGTCCCAAGTGAACGGCGTTAACAACCGCCCGTGAAAGGCAGTCGGCGACGAAGTTATCCTTGCCCGACACGTGTTGTATGTCCGTGGTAAACTCGGAAACCGCCGCGAGATGGCGCTGCTGACGCCCAGACCACAGTTCTGAGGTTTTGGCCATACAGAACGTCAGCGGGTTGTGGTCCACGAAAGCGGTGAACTGTCGGCCCTCCAATAGGAACCTAAAGTGTCTGGTTGCGAGGAAGAGACCCAGTAGTTCCCTATCAAAGGTGCTGTATTTGCGCTCGCTCTCACGGAGTTGTTAGACATACTCGTATTAGTAGTTCGATCACGTTGGGGTCACCAATGTGGAGTTAGAAAACAACGAGACAGGAGACATGAGAGTAGAAATATCTATTTTTCACCCTCCAAAATGTGGCTTTAAAGACGAATACATTTCCTGGATCAAATTGCTTTATTCCTCTCCCCTTGCAGCCGGGATCTCTAATAACACTCAGTCTGGTTACTTTCCCCTTGGAAGGGGGACAAGAAAAGGGTACCCACTCTCCCCCCTATTGTTTTTTGCACTAGCCATTGAGCCCCTAGCACTGCGTCACTGTAAGGACTTTAAAGGCATACACCGAGGTGGGTTAGAATTTAAAGTTTCTCTCTATGCTGATGATCTGCTTCTGTATGTCTCTGATCCAGCTTTATCAATTCTCTGCATTCTAGACATCCTGAATCAATTTGGAAAAATCTCAGGGTATAAGATAAATTTGCAAAAAAGTGAATTCTTCCCTTTAAATTCTGAAGCAGATGCACTTCCTCCTAGCCTTTTCCCCTTTAAAAGGGTTCAAGATGGTTTTAAACACGTGGGAATTGAGGTCACACGCTTCTTTCCAGCTACTTTTACAAAAAACTTCACTACTCAAGTGTAAACAGGATATGAATCACTGGTCCTTTTTACCATTATCATTAGCAGTGCGCATTAACCTAATTAAAATGACAGTATTACTGAAGTTTTTATATCGCTTCCAAAACATCCCCATTGTTGTGGTTCAGCCCTCTGGCTCCACTGTGAGGTCGCGAAGCACATCTCATTCATCGGTCTCTGAAACACCAGGCACACCTGCGCACGCCGCTCTTAAGAGTGTCGCGTAGACACAATCTACAATAACACACCTGTCTACAAACTACAACCACCACACCTGCGACTGATCAGCCAACCCATTTTGTCGTTGCCAGAACGTGCCTAAGTGGCAGTCGGTAACATTGTCTAGCCTACCTAGTTTACGCATGCCTTCTAGTCTAATTGTCAACCCAAGTTTTCCTTCGTGTTTTCTTCGTGTCTTCTGGTGCCCTGTTTTAATCCTGTTTTCCCTGTCTCCTCAAGAACCCCTCGAGCTCTGCCCTCTCCCACGGACGCTAACCTCTCACTTGGAACTCCCGGCTTTTGGTTTTGGACTGCTAAAGGACTCACTCTTCTCTCTTGGATCACGGACACCTTTGCCTGCATGCACATTTCATACATTGGACATTTACATACTGCAACACACAGAGTAAATACTTACACATAGCCTAGACACACAACCCACTGGTCACCACACATAGTTTAGACACACATCCCACAAACAAGATGAACAACGTACCATTCACTATACACTTTATTCTTGTGTTTTTCCTTGTTTAATTTTGTTTAAAATCCGCTCTCCCGGTGGCTCAAGATTCCGCTGCCTCTGAACTGCCTCTTTTGGTTCAGCTCCGGTCGTTGCTATAACACCCATCCTAATTAAATAATCTTTTTTTTAAAACACTTGATAAAAGTATCATCTCTTTCATATGCGGGAATAAGTCTAGCCAAATCAGCAAAACCCATCTCCAAAGACCAAAGCATGCAGGAGGCCTGGCTCTGCCTAATTTCCTTTTTTATAATTGGGCATGCAATAATTAAGAAGATAATTCACTGGTTTGAAGACAAATCAATTGCAGGAAAGGCAGACTGGGTACGATTAGAATTCGCATCATGCCAACACCATTTGGGCTCAATGGTTGGTGCAGCTTTTCCCCTTCTTAGCAATAACCTGAGTTCAGATATATAATAGTCAATTACTCAATAAGAATATGGGCTCAGTTTAGAAGGCATTTTAAGCTGCAAGGAACTTCTATCCTCTGCCCTATTAAGTCAAATCACATGTTCATTCCCTCTTCTACAGACCCTGCATTTACTTTATGGTTTAATAAAGGGATTAGATCAATCCATAATCTATACATAGAAGACATATTTGCATATTTTCCTCAATTATCCAAAGTCTATGACTTACCTAAGAACCACTTTCATTATTTACAGATCAGGAGTTTTGCACAAAAGACATTTAACTCATTTCCAAACAAGCCCATAAAATCACATGTAGAACATATCCTGGAATTGAATTCAGACCATAGAGGACTGACATCCCAGGTTTATGAGTTCATTAACAACATCAATCCACATTCAATGGAAAATTTAAAACTGGCCTGGAACTCTGATCTTGGAATAGCTTTAACAGATGACCAATGAGACTCTAGTTTAGATTTGATACACACATCATCTATGTCTGCTAACCATGGCTTAATACAACTGAAAGTTGTACACAGAGTACATTTTGCTAATGCTAGACTAGCAAAGATTTATCCAAACCTTTATACCCTCGATGTAGAGGCCAGCTGGCAGATTTAATGCACATGTTTTGGTTGTGTCTGAATCTCTCCACTTTTTGGATAAGAATTTTCAAAGCTTTTAGTGAGATGTTTGAAATTCAATTTGACCCTGACCCAGTCTGTGCTCTCTTACCAAATAAAGCCCATGTGATCATAGCTTTCACCACACTGCTTGCAAGACGTTTGATCCTTTTAAAATGGAAACAACATACTCCTCCATCCTTTTCTCACTGGGTGAAATATGTTATGCATTTCTTAAATCTAGAGAAAATTAAATACACACTCCAACAGTCATCTGGAACCTTTGCTAAGATATGGAGGCCCTTTCTGGATTTCTATGACACGCTACAGGACCACCTTGAAAGAGTAGGGTAGAAGCTATAAATGTCCTATTACAGTAATGAGCATTCCTCTCCTGTTTTTTTCCTGCCCCCTTCATCTTTTTTTCCTTGTGTTTGAGTACTTAATACAATTATTTGATTATCTTATGTTTTCCCTTCTTTACCTATATGTATTCTGTAACCTGTAATCCTATGAGTGGGCGGGTGGGTGGGTAGGATGGTAGGGATGGGAATTGGGTTTTCAATTTGTTAATACATATGATGAATAATACTCTGTATCTGGGGGATGAGTAGTTGATTTGAAGTCACACATGTTTTCTAATTCTTGCGGGATAAAAAATTTGAAAAGCAATAAAATATACTTACAAAAAAAACAACAAAAAAAGAATTAAAAGGATTTAAGTCCCAGCAGGATTTGGAAAAAGTTGTCCATGCATTTATCTTCAGTCGACTTAACTACTGTAACGATATCTTTACAGGTAAAAAAAACAAAACACATATATATATACGTATATATATCAATATAGATGTAGGAAAAAATGTTTTTAATACATGGCAGTACAAGCTTGTTTCATGTGTCGCGCACTCATCAGCTGCTAATGAGTGCATGACGCACGAAACAAGCTTGCACGGCTATGTATTAAAAAAAAAAAATTCCGCCCCCCCTACATCTACTATATTGATATTCCGCTCCTCATTAGTTGAGCACTCTTATCAACACCATTGACGGTTTCTGGGGGGGGGGGGGGACCACTATATACATATACATACATACATACATACATACATACATACATACATATATATACTTAGCCCAAAAAGTAAGGAAATTTGTGTTTGGTAGATTATTTCTTTGTCGTAACTATGCTTCTTGGCAATAAATCGTATACCATTGGAAAGCCTGTTTATTTCCCTTTTAAATGGTACCACATTTGTAAGTAACATGCATTTGTGGGATGAGCAGCAGAGCTGAGTATGTAGGTTGCGCCCATGGAAAATTTGCCAAATCTTCTCTGCCAATGCCAAACAGCTTATTTTGCTGTTGCTATTGACTCTTGTTTTGAGCTTCTGGTACCCCAGGTGCTGACAATCGGGTGCCTGATATAAGATTTATTGCCAAGAAGCATTGTTACAACAAAAATAATCTACCAAACACAAATTTTCTTACTTTTTGTGCTAAGTTTATATATATATATATACACATATATATATATATATACTTGTGTGTGTGTGTGTGTGTGTGTAAATCGATCAGACAGCTGCAGCTGATTCAGAATGCTGCTGCTCGAGTCCTTATTAAGACCAAAAAAGTGGATCACATCACTCCAGTTGACTGGCTTCCTGTCCGTCAAAGAATTGATTTTAAAACTCTCTGCTCTTGGTTTATAAAGCACTGAATGGTTTAGGTCCAAAACACATTTCTGTATACTACTGCTACACTATGAACTATCCAAACCGCTCAGATCATCTGGGACAGGTCTGCTTTCTGTTCCCAAAGTCAAAACTAAACATGGAGAGGCAGCTTTCAGTTTTTATACATCTCATATCTGGAACATACGCCCAGAAAACTGCAGGTCTACCGCAAATCTGTTCTTTTATATCAGGGCTGACGACTTTCCTGTTTGCTGCTGCCTTTTATTAAATAAAACTTGAAGCTTTTGATTTTCATCTTACGCGGCACTGTAACTTTTACTCTTTTTGTTTTGAAATGTCTTTTTATTATTTTATGTTGCTTTTCATAATGCCTTTTATGTTTTATGCAAAGCACTTTTAATTGCCTTGGTGCTGAAATGTGCTATACAAATAAATTTGCCTTGCCTTAATGTGAAGGAAAAGAAAAATGTTAAGTAAATGTGACCTGTCGAGGTGACCACATAAGAGAGATGATGTACACCGCACGCACGCACCCACCCACGCACACGATGTTACAGTACATTAATGGTACAGATTTAGATATCCATCTCCTTTTCTACCTCATCCCTGGAATGATAACCACCTCTTTGGTCAAGCTGATAACTTAAGTTGCTGTTATAGATGTGTCTCTGATGGCAGCTCAAAAGGAAAGTCATTTTTCTCCATCCTCCCATTTCCTCATTGTCAAAATGGCTTTTGTCTCCCTCTGTTGGCTTTCTTTGTGTGCCAGTGTATACTTTACCTTGTGACGTTGTTCTGCTGGGTACTGTGTGCACATGCTTGCAATGTGTGAATATGTAAAAAGGTCAAATGACTGTTAAGTCGAGTTGGTATGCTCGTGTACATACGAGCATGTGTGTGAAAGTGAAAACATAGTTGTGTACCTCTGTGCTGCTTTCCTTGGTGTCAAGTACTGATATATATGTGGCTGCGGAAGGAGTAGCCTGTCGTGTGGCTAGTCGAGGACTACGGCGTGTCACTGTGGTTCTTCTCAGGATGCAGGGACTGGGCTTACCTAGAGGTATATCAGCAAAACCTGCCAATGAGGGTGGAAGGATGATGTTAAGTTAACAGGGTACAGGTATATACATGTGAAAGATCTTGAAACAAATGGTCATCATACCTGGTTACATTCATGAAGACTCACATGCATCTGAATCATAAAAGCATGTTTTGTGATACTTTCTATTACTGACATATCTATGCCTAAACCTAATCCACAAAAATCCATATCTTGAATGCTTTTGTAGTTGCTCACTTTGATGGTTATTGGCAGGTTGGACTTTCCCATTAAAACTGATACAATACATGGCGTTTCAAATCTTCGCCATAATAATATTGATAGATTAAACCAAGGTTCAGTGCCATGGTTTTGTTTAGTTGTAGGGAAAGAGCTAACGTGACAATGCCTACAACTCATTTTCATTTTGATGGATTATGGGATTTTGAGAGCCCAAACGTTATCATCATAGGGATCCACTGAGAATGCACTGGCTTGTGCATCCTCAGTGGCTGGGTTATAGGGAACAGTAAATTAAACAGAAATAATCATTTCAAGGGTTGTCATTTTAATGTGACTATCTTTTTCAAAGATTTCTTAAAAGATATTTTAGAAAAATCTTTGTAGATTTAGACACCGTTTTGAAGTACAAAAAGAATTCAACAATTTTGTGTGGTGCATTCAGTGATTATTCCTGTAATGCAACACCAAAAACATTTCTTGGATCAAAGCTTTCACTGGGTATGAGAATGAAAAAAAAAACCCCCAAAAACCCCCACTAAATTTCATAAAACAAATAACTAAATTTTCCTGTGGTATGTTTGATGAAGACCGAATATTTTAATTGTCTTTATTGTACTAAAAATCAATGGAAAATACCTTGTTTTGGCAACTGTGAGTTTAATTTTACTGATTAGTATTTCTTTCAATAATAAATACCTCTCTGCACCAGCTCAGGAAGTCCCTCTGGCCTGAACTCATCTTCTTCTTGTCCCACTCCTGGTTTGGATGCAGTTACTGTGGCAGCAGTTTCTTTGATTCTCTTGGTAAGGTTGTACAGGGCTTCTTGGGCTTGAGTTGGAGTGTTAGAACCATCGTTGTTGCCAATGCCATCGTGATCCCGTTTTCCAAGAGTCAATGCCTGTGGTGTAGTTCCACGCATTGTGGGAGCCATGTTCTCAGTGTTATCGACCATGACTACCTCCAGTTGTTTGGAGGCCGACTTCCTGCCTGAACGCCGGCAGCTAGTAGTGTTAGCATTGGTAGACTGGCTACTGTGTCCATGAATGGTACTAGACCGTTGGTTTGCAGTGATCTGTTCCAGGCGTACTGTCAGAGCCTCATTGGTCTGCTCTAGTTTGTGGACTGTAATCATCAGGTTGCAGTACTTGTCCATGGTCTCATCAACCTCGTTATTCTTATGCTCCAGCATCTCATTCACCTTGTCCAGCTCCCTCCTACTGTCCTCCAACTCTCCATCCCTCTCCTCTAGCTTCTTCTTCTTCTCATCCAGGGCAGCCATCAGGTCTTCCACCTCTTTGCTTTTCACTTGTACCTCTTTCTTTTTCTCCTCAGCCTCTCCCCTACTCTCCTCCAGGGCATTCTTTAGGTCTTCTACTTCTTTCTTTCTCTCCTCTGACAGAATCTTCAGTTGTTCTACATCATCAGCATGTGCCTCATTACTGCTCCTCCCACCTGCTTTAACGACAAGGAACCGTGCATTTTACATTTATGCTCAGGCCTACTTTTCATACCAGTAGCAAGTGGGCAGTTGGAATGACAATGTTGAACCCAGAACATGGGATTAAAAATAAAACAATATCAATTGTAACTGTGGTCTAGTTGAAAAATCAGCTTTTGGCAACGATAAAAACTATAAATCTTTTTTTTAAATTCTGGAGCTTCCAAATAAATACGCCCAAATAAAATTGAGCATACATTTAAATAAAGATGTGAGTTAATATATGGAGTACTGTGTGCTTGTAAATATGGTTAGTGAGGAAGGGTAGCATAGCATCAGTCTGTATGTATGTATGTATGTACGTGCAGTACCCTGCACTGCTCTCGGACACTACTGTGCCAGAGTTAACAACAGCCCAAAGTCAGTGAATTTTGTCTGACCATTGTGCAAGTGACATGTTTGTGTGTGGGCACTGGTGTAAGTGCATACTGAGGGTTTGTGACAGAATCTCTTTCTCCTGCTCCAGCTGTTTGCAGTTCTTCATCAACAGGCTCATCTTACTAAGAGCCAAGTCTCTCTCTTTAGAGAGACGACTGGCACGAGAAGAAAGCTCTGACACCTGCAGGGGAGGGAGGGAGAGTAGTGGTGATGGTTAGGGATGAGGAATGTATGCAAGCAAATAAGATGTTTACTCTGGTGTGTGTGGGGGTTACAACATAGTACATATTTTCTTTCTTCAAATTCCAAACTTTTCTTTGACCTTAATTTCTTGACTGGAATTGAAGGTTGTCTCTCAATAGTCGATATGCCTGACATTAATAGTATGTCACTTAATACAAAAGCAGAGGTTCTGCCCCAGCTTCAACAGCAAACAAATGAGATCCTTCTCATCTTCCTCTCCTCTTCTCAACCGCTTCATCATCTCTCCTCTCACTCTCTCTGCTCCCCTCGGCTTTTCACCCTCCGCTAATGAGTAGTTGTGAGCACCAGGTCGAAGATATTTTACACCTCATACTTTTTCAGGAATCTTGTTCTATTTCCAAACTTTAAGTCTTTTAAAAATCAGACCCCCCCCCCACACACACACAAATTTCCAGAGTCGACTAGAAGAGTGCATATCTAGTGCATACCTGCTTTGTAATGAGTCAAACTGTGTGTGCGTTTACCTGCTGAGTGAGCTGAGAGACAGACAGGGTGTGTGTCTCCAGCTGTTTCTCCAGAGAGACAATTGTAGACCGAAGGCTGTCTTGTTCTGCTGCTAGTGTCGCTCTTTCCCCTTCTGCTCTTCCCATCTCTTTCTCCAGTTTAGAGACAGTTGAGTTTAAGTTCTCTCTTTCATCTTCTATTTGGGAGAGGGAAGACTGTAATTTCTCTTTTTCATCCTCTAACCGCACCTTCTCTCCCTCCAATCTTTCTTTCTCTTGTTCTAGTGAAGAAAGGGCAGAGCGCACACGCCCTCTGTCCTCCTCCATCAAGGACAGACGAGAATAAAGTTTCTCCTTCTCCTTCAGTAATGCCCCTCGCTCTTCTTCCAATTTCTCTTTCTCTTCCTCTAGGATTGAGAGAGCAGAGCGAAAATTTTCTCGTTCGCCTTGAACCGAAGAAAGGGTAGAATGCAATTTCTCTTTTTCCTCCACCAGCCTGCTTTTCTCTCCTCCCATCCTTTCTTTCTCCGCCTCTAGGGAAGAGATGGTATTTTCTAAGGCCGCTTTCTCTTCTGTCTCCCTCCTCTCCCTTTCTTTGTCCAGCCCCTCTTTCTCTGCCTTTTGAGCCTCCATTGTTGTCCTTAGTGTCTCCATTTCCTCCTCCAACCTCTCCGCACAGCTCTCCAGTGCCTCTCTCTCCTTCTCTACCTCTCCCCTCTCCTTCTCCCACTGCTCTCTCTGGGCCTGGAGCCTCTCTCCCTCTCTCTGGCACTCCTCAAGAGAACAATGCAGATGCTCCCTCTCCCTTTCCAAACCTTTCAGGTGACACTGCAGCCCCCCTATATTTCCCTCCATTTCTGTGGTCTGTTGTTGCAGGGACAACTCCTGCTGACGTGACATTTCCAGCAGGGCCTGAAGATCCTCAATTTTCTGTCTCCATCTTTCTTCCTCCTCTCTCATTCCTTTCTCTAGCTCCTCCACCCTGTACCTCTGCTTCTCCTCCGCTGCTCTTCTCCCCATTTCTGCTCTCTCCATTCCCCTCTCCAGCTCCTCCTTGGTGGCTTTCAGCCCCTCGATCTCTTTGTTTTTGGCCTCCAGCTCTCTCTCCATGCGCTGTTTTTCTGATCTCAGGCTGTGCAGCTCTGCGCACAGCTCGGCTAATTTCTCGCTGAGTGCCCTTTTTTCCTCCTTTACCTGGACACGGGAGGGACAAGAGCAAAGGAGAGAAGAGTGAAAAGCAGAGGGGAGCAGAGAGGATAGGAGATGATGGTTGAGCAGTTGAGAGAGGGAAAAGAAGATGAAAAGAAAGTTATTTGTTTGCTGTTGAAGCTGAGGTGGGCAACTTTCTTTCGGTGTTATTTGTGAAAATTTTACTATCCCCTCACAGCTATGAGTCATACAAATGGTCCAAGACAAAAATCAAGCCTCTGTGTCTAACCCTGCATCTGTATTGAGGATCTCGAAATCTCACCTGAGCTCTCGACTGGATGAGGCTTTACTGCTCCTGTTAGCCCTCAACCAATAAGGGAAGTTCTCTGTGACAAAGCTGTTCTACTGCCTGTCAATTTGTGTGCATAGCCTTTCTGTCAATTTCTTGTCGTCAGTATGGATCTTGTAAAGGTGGATAGACTAAATCGCATTCATCTTCCTAAATACGCCACATTCAAGTACAAAAGTGCTGCACTAGTGGGGTAAATAAAGGATTCACTGAAAAAAAATAATTTTTACATGCATAGATTAACAACTGGTATGCATTTTTACTCTACACTGTATAACGATGTTGGACAGAGACTGCCACACACCACCAAACTCAGGCATTTATGAGTACCTGGTTTGGAGGGAATGGTTATGGTTAGGAAGGAGGATGCAGAGCGGAGAGGGGAATGAATTTTATTTATTTATTTATTTATTTTGGTGGTGGTGGGGGGGGGGGGGGGTGTTATGTGAAATTTTCTCACTTATCCAAAGTTGCCTACCCTAGTTTTAAGTGAAAATTTCAAGTCATTGGCACACCCCCCCCCCCCAAAATCCCTCAGGTATGACAAAGGGGATATCAAATATTAAATAATTAAAATTAAGAACAGTAAAAACATACCTTTCTCTTCTCCTCTTCAATTTCCTCCCACTGTGTTTTGGCAGTCTCAGCCTGTGTAAGGGTATAAAAAAAGGGGATGTACAAACGTTCCCACATAAATGGTTGATAGTGCCGCCATCTGGCAGTAAAATAAAACAATGTTGACAATAAAGTTCCAGTTTTAAAAAGCACAAAAAAGTTCAAATGTAAAACCTTGTTTTATATACGTATATATATATATATATATATATATATATATATATATAATCCTGAGTCAAGTGAATACTTTATGAGACAGTACAAGCCTGTTTCATGCCATAAGCAATCATCAGCTGTCAATAAAGCTACTTGGGAAAGAACACACTATTTATTGCCTCGTCATACACATCACATGCACAACGTCCAATGGGGAAGGGAAAGATGTGACATTCAAAATTCAAAAACACATGATTGCTAACGGTTCAATGGGGGAGGGGGGTATTTGTCTATTTGCATGATTTATTTATGATTACAAAATAGGTGCTTATATCTATGTCTGCAACTGCTGGCTAATTCATTCCTGTTATTCAATGTGGACATTTCCGGTCTGCAAATTTTCAGTTAGACATAGATTTTACTACTGGTTGAATATGCTTTGTTCTTTGAGAGGATTTTCCAGGTGGTTGAATAATTAATGTTTCTTTCCGCCAATGACCAAATATAACGGCTTAAAATGTTACATTCTTTAAACAGTTGTTTCTAAAGCTACAAACACACACACACACATATATATATATATATATATATATATATATATATATATATATATATATATATATATATATATATACAGTGCTGCTTGAAAGTTTGTGAACCCTCCAGACATGGTCACTGTTTTTGTAAAAAACATTAAAATAAGCTTATTACACATACATCCAAATCCCAATTTGTAAAGCACACCTTTCAAATAATGGACACACACACAAAAAGAGATATACTTTCATTATTTAATTTAACAAAGGTGGTTTATTTCACAAAAACTGAAAATTTAACATGTGCAAAAGTATGTGAACCCTTGTATTAGTAGCTTGTGGCTCCTCCTTTTGCAGCCATTACTTCAACCAAACGTCTTCTGTAACCAATAACCAGTCTCTCGCATCTGCTTATGGGGATTTTTGCCCACTCCTCCTTGCAGAACTCCGCCAGTTGAGAGAGGTTGGAGGGACATCTGGTATGTACCAACTTCTTCAGGTCTCGCCACAACATTCCAATTGGATTAAGGTCCGGACTTTGACTGGGCCAATCCAGAGTACGAATCCTCTTTCTCTGAAGCCATTCCTTTGTAGTTTTGCTGGAATGCTTTGGGTCATTGTCTTGTTGCATAATCCATTTTCGTCCCAGCGTCAACTCCCTGACTGATGGCAGGAGATTCTGGTCAAGAATTTGTTGATATGCCGGAGAATTCATGGTTCCTTGGATAATATGGAGTCGTCCAGGTCCAGAAGCAGAAAAGCAGCCCCAGACCTTCACATTTCCACCACCATGCTTCACTGTTGGGAGGAGGTTCTTTTCTTCATATGCAGTGTTGGCTTTTCTCCAAACATGATGGTTTTGATTGTGACCAAATAATTCTATTTTGGACTCGTCTGTCCAGAGAATGGACTTCCAGAAGGCCTCTGGTTTGTCCAAGTGCTCTCTGGCAAAGTTGAAACGGGCAGCTTTGTTCTTTTTTGAGAGCAGAGGCTTCCTTCTAGCAACGCTCCCATGAATGTCATGGCTATTCAATTTTCGTCTGATTGTAGACGCATGCACATTTGTCCCAAATGCTACTAGAGAGGTCTGCAACTCTCTAGAGGTGATGTGTGGGTTGGCCTTTACCTGATTTATTATTTTTCTGGTGCTTCTGGGTGATAGTTTTGATGGGCGTCCACTTCTAGGCAGAGTTGCTGTCATGTTGAAGGCCCTCCATTTGTAAATTATTTGTCTTACAGTGGATGGATGGAGCTGGAATCTTTTGGAGATGGTCTTATATCCCTCCCCAGACTGATGGGCTATCACTACCCTCTTCTTCATGTCCTCGGATATCTCCTTTGCTCTCGGCATTGTTGATTTGTATGGGACCACAGTGGTTTGGTTGGTTTCCTCTCTCACATAAATTACCTTGTTATATTTTTAATGTATGCCATTTCAACACTGCCCTGGCCCCTAAATGCTTTTCAAAACAAACCCCAGTCCCGTTGGTTGTAATGTTTTCTAACCCTCCATTGGTTGCTGTGCATCATAACTACCTACCCCATTGGTTGTTATAGTTTGAATGTTTCCCCATCTGATTGGTCGCTGTCCAACCGAAATTAGGGGCGTGACGCTGGGCAACACAAACTATGATTTTTTTTGTTGAAAGAAATTAGCAGCTGATGAGTGCACGATGCACAAAACAGGCCTGTACTGCAATGCATTAAAACTTTTTTCCCTGTATCTGTGTTGATATTCCGCTCCTCATTAGTTGAGCACTTATAACACCATTGACGGTTTCAGAAAAAAACGCTATATATATATATAAATATAGATGTAGGAAGAAAACTTTAATTCATAGCAGTACGAGCCTGTTTCATGTGTCGCACACTCATCAGCTACTTGGCAACTGATATATATCTATATATTTATATATATATATTAACACATTTTTACAACAGAATACCTGCAAGATAGCCTCTTCCAAACTCTGTTCTACCATGTCCTTCTCTCTCTCCAGAGCCTCAGCACGATCCTGCAGGGAGTCTGACTTCCTCTGAGCAGCTACAAAGTTAAAGACTCAACATAAGTATAATTTCTATAAAAGTCCACGCATTAATCAAGGAGAATTAAAAAGAATCCATATAATGAACTAGCATCAGCTAAAAAGTAGAGTCTCTCCCCAAAAAATTAAACAATGGCAACATGCCATCTGATGTCCTTTGGGCTGTATCATGCAAATTATTTCATCATCTAATCTAACAATCTTTCTTCTTCCAGTTTTCACTGAATGGCTGAATGAATGAATGAATGAAGATCCTCAACAGCCTACAATGTCGAATAATTGGACTGAAATTGACTTGGACTTGAACATGATATCTGAAAATCTCAGTTAAACAGGGTAAATTCTTAACACATTGTTGTCATAAAAAACACAACTGAAAACTCCCAAAACATTTTGTGACTTTCAGCATCACCTTTCAGCAGTTCTCTGATCTGTCTCTTCTTCCTCTCATCTGACTCAATGCGGACCTGGAGCTTCTTGATGCCAGCCTTCATCTGCTCAACCTCATCCTGAGTGGAGTTTAGGCGAGAGGCAATCTCTCCTTTCTCCTGTAGAGAGGACTCCAAAGACTGGGTCAGACGACTCACTTCTCCTTCTAGGGCCTGAGCAAAGTAACAGCAGTAAAAGGGATGAGAAGAAGCAAAATTAGGGCGCTTTCACACCTGTAGTTCGTTTGCTTTGTTCCAAATCAGGGGCTGATTCTATACAATGTTGCAAATGCCCCCGGGTTCGTTTGTGTTCATACGGTAACAATTTTAGAGTGGACCGAGCTTGTAAACAAATGCCACACACAAGCAAACTGTTCTCTTCTTGGTCAGAAATTTGGTAATCTGATGTCTTTTTAAGTACGTGAAACATAAACACAAGTAATGTTATTGAAAATGGGGCACCTAGCAGTCTATTCCACTGCTTACCAACACGGGGATCTCCGGTTCAAATCCCCGTGTTACCGCCGGCTTGGTCGGGTGTCCCTACAGACACAATTGGCCGTGTCTGCGGGTGGGAAGCCGGATGTGGGTATGTGTCCTGGTCGCTGCACTAGTGCCTCCTCTGGTCGGTCGGGGCGCCTGTTCAGGGGGGAGGGGGAACTGGGGGGAACAGTGTGATCCTCCCACACGCTACATCCCCCTGGCGAAACTCCTCAGTGTCAGGTGAAAAGAAGCGGCTGGTGACTCCACATGTATCGGAGGAGGCATGTGGTAGTCTGCAGCCCTCCCCAGATCAGCAGAGGGGGTGGAGCAGCGACCGGGATGGCTCGGAAGAGTGGAGTAATTGGCCGGATACAATTGGGGGAAAAAAGGGGGGAGATGTGGCACCAACAGCATATATGGATGCTTGATGTAGTTACTATTTTGTGGTTTGTTTACAAGTGTTCAGTGTATGAACAGAATATTCGATTTGAGAGAGAAGCACGGCAACGCATCAAGAATGAGCTATTTCATGTGATAAGACATGTTGCTGCATCGAGACACTGCAGGAGATGGCGAGTACTGATGGGCCAGGGTGCATACAGTGACTTGTTCCACTTTGTGGGGTCAACTGATTCCTAAACGCAAACAAACCGGCCCTAGGTACGACTGGAAGGGCACCGAGACCACCTCGGTCAGCTTGTTTTGGTCCACATCCGAATGCAATTGCTGTGTTCTCATATGTCCAAACAAATCAATCTTGGGGTTAAAATGCTCCAGGGTTTGTTTCAACCATTCCAAACGTGCCCATAGAGATAAAATCCTTTCCCCACCATTTCAGTACCCATTTTGTTTTACCTAGCAGGGCTCAACACTTGCTTGTGGGAACAGTCTCTTTGGATTAAAATGTGTAGGTTGTTTTATTTCAGAAACAATGCCCCCCCCCAACTAACCTGTATCTTGGTGGCCATGGACTCAGAGTTTTGGCTGGCTGAGGTCTGGTCTTCTCTGTACCTGCTGAGCTGAAGTACAAGCTCCTTGTTCTCTGTACTTTGTATGGACATTGCTTGCTCCAGTGCACCAACTTGCTCCAAAATCTGCAGGATGAAACAAAGGAGAAAACATGCAGTGGAGAAAAGCTTCAATTGCTCATAAATCAGCCAAAAAATAATGCATGCTAAAAAGCATGCATTTAAGTAGACAATATTGCATCAAAAACTACCTCCCAGCCATCAAAGAAACATACCAAGATTCATCTTCTCTAAGAATGAACTCAAAACAAAAAAATTAACTGCCGTGCACAAAGTGTGCCAAAACTACAGTACACCCAAAAAACTGTAATAGGTTCTCTGACTTATACCAGGAACAGAAGCCCAGGTCCCATAACCTACATTATTGCCACCCCCCTGTGCTACATAACATTGTAGATGAAAAGCCAACATGTGGCACCTGCTGTATCTCTGTTTCCAGCTTCTCCACATTGTTCAGCGAGGCTTCATACTCTCGCTTCCCTGTTCTGATGTCCTCCTCTAGGATGGAGATCAGCTGCCTGGTGTCACAGTTCGTCTTCTCCAGGCTGTGGATTTGCTCTTTCCATCGGCCTACTGAGTGGCTCAGTTCATCTCGTTCCTCGGTGCAGGATACCAGCTGCGATCTAAGCTGGGTACTCTAGATAAATGGATTTCAACTCGTTGAATTACATACCCTCAGTTGAGATTTTACAAACAGTCAAAGATTTACACACGAGCAGATTCATCAGACAAATGTTAACTATTTTTTTATGCACAAACTAGAGATTTAATATTGTCTTATCAATACCAAGCAGTTAAAAAAAAAGTTTTAGTGAGAATTCCTCTCCTGAGTATTTCTATTTTTGGTTTCAACACTTTTCTCCACTCAGTCTTATAATCAAGCTGGCCTTCCACCCTAACCGTCCCTTGTTTCGCTCACAATTTGTTTTTAGCATTCTGTTGCAACAATGCAGATGAGTTGATTTTTTTTTTTTTTTGTGAATGACAATGTTTTATAACGACTTATCTTTAAGGTCAATAAAACTAACAAATACAGTGCCTTGCAAAAGTATTCTACCCCCTTGACGGTAACTAATTTCTGGATGATAAAATATTCACACATCTATTCCTGAACAATATTATTTTTGTGAACCCATAAGCTCTAACAGCATGTTCCCAAAGCCAAAATAAATTATGTTTCGCTGACATTTTTTTAAAATAAATTAAAAACTAAAATATAGTGCTTGCATAAGTATTCAACTCCCACATATCAATACTTTGTAGAGTACCCTTTTGCTGCAATAACAGCCATGATTCTCTTGGGCTAAGTATGTACAAGCTTTGTACATTCTCCTGGAGTAATTTTTGCCAATTCTTCTTGGCAGAATTTGTACAGGTCTTGCAGGTTGTTGGAATGGTGCCTCTGGACTGCAATTTTCAGTCTGTGCCAGAGATTTTCAATGGGGTTGAGATCCGAACTTTGACTTGGCCACTCCAAAACTTTCAAGACTGTCAAGGGGGCTGAATACTTTTGCAAGGCACTGTACCAGTCAGTTCTTTCGCCATCATTCAACTCTGGATGTGAAATCTCACCTGGTACATAACTCCCAGTTATTTATAAATATGCATTTGGTAAATAAAGTGATTCTACTTCTAATGGGTAGAAGGGTCAACAGCGGGGGAAAAGAGTATCTTTAGCTTGCACTCCAATCCTTCCCTTAACTTTTGTGGAACACTTGAAGAACTCACCTCTGTCCTCAGCATCTCAATTTGCTGTTCCATGTCTGAACAAGCCCTCTTCTGGTTCTCCATTGCGTCCTCCAGCCTGGTTCTATCCTCATGCAGGGATTCAAGGTCAGTCTCCATGCCTAGGATGTGCTGCTCCAGGTTGGCCTTCTCAGAGCGAACCCTCTTCAGCTCGCTCTCCTGCTGGAGGAACTTCTCATCCCAGCCACCTGCAGAGGTAAAGAAAATAAGGAAAAGGTTATTGAGTCAACCAAAACACAGTGTATAAATAAAGTTAAACTGTACATATTCTACACCTAAAGTACATTATATGAAATACAATGTGTTAGGACTGAGTAACATATACACTTTCCATCAACACAGGCACCTTAAATTAGTTCATAGATTGACATTTCCAGGCTCACATTCATGTCATTGGCAGGTATTGATGAGCGGGGAGTGGGTTTGTGTGTAAATAGAAGCACCCCTCAGGATGACTAATAACACCTGTAAGAGTTTTCTGTTAATGTGACCACTCATGAATTGCAGGCTTGTTGAACTTGATGACCCCTCAGATTTTCATTTTTGGGCATGTTTTTCTAGTGACTCTTCTCCACCTATTTCAAAATTAACCTATTAACTATAAAAATCTGGTCAGTGTCGAGAACTTGGTAAAGTTACATCCCCTCCATTGCTCACCCATGTTGTCCAGCCAAAGCGTTTACACATGTACACTACACTTTTTATTAGGGCCTTTTAGTTAGCTGGGTCAGCCAATGTCTCAACAAATGACATAGTATCAAACATCTCAAATATCCCAACATAATTTAATGACTAAAATTGAACAATTAAGAGTAGAAAAACTGTCAGAGTGTAAGATTTTAAATGCATAATCTTCTCAGCCATCAAGAGATTATGCCCGCAGGAAATTTTTTTTATCTCTAAACCATCTACAAGTTCTAAAAAAAAGTGTCACAGAATTTCCACCCGTTATCAAACAGTCTTGAGGCTAGGAAGATTATCATAAGCACATGAGCACACTTGGTGTAGAGGCCATTCATCTGAATAGGAGTTTAAGCCCATAAACAACCTTGAGAGGTGGGTGAAAATTTTCGTGTGTGCATTAAGGCGGCTGAATCTTTACCTTTGGCCATCTCCAACCCTTCCAGCATTTCCATTACATCAGCCAGCTGGCATTTGGCTGTCTGCAGTTGTAGGGTTAGAGCCTCTCTCTCCTCTGAGAGCTGAGATATCTATACAGGAAACAAACAGTATTAGTAAAGTAATACTAGACATTTCTCCTGACAATTAATATACTGAAAAAAAGCACTTTTGGTTTCGTGTTTCAAACCCATCTGTCAGTTTGGAGTTGGGTTTTTTTTTATACTATTCCTTTACCTGGTCCTCTAGGCCTCTCTTCTCCACTAGGACAACAGTTAGCTTGTCTTCCATGCCATGTCCTTGTTCCTTCGCCACCTGAATTTTCATCTCCAAGTCATGCACTTTGACCTCCAGCTCAGCGGTCAGCTCCTTTCTCAGTAAGAGATCAGAGTTCAGGAGGTCAAACTCAGAGCGGAGGACCTGAAGTTTGTTCTCCAGTTCTTTGACTGTTTCCCTGCTCTGGTTGAGGTCGGCTTGAAGACAGGATGATTCTGTAGCTGCTGGATGTATTCAAATATTATTATTTCACTTTTACATCATTGATTAGATCTGCACAAATGTTAAAATGGGGCTCAGAACCCAGTGATGAAGAAATTGGCTTTTTGAATTAAGCCCTCCCGAGCATCTGCTATTCAAAGGAGTCTTTAAAGGGTAAAGTTTATATAGGCTACACAATAGCACGCAAAGTCATTTTTTGAGCCAGTGAACATTTTCCAAGGCTTATTCATAGTAACCCCTCACCAAAATCAAAAGTTGTAGAGGAGGCAATGGACCCTTAGTGCAAAAAAAAAAAAAAACCAACTGCCTAAAGTGAGACCAAGTCTACCGAAATGAGCTATAAGACATTTTGACCTTTTCTGTTAAACACATCTCTACAATAATCTCTCTAAAATATCTAATTATTTTAACAACATTCACCGGCAGCAAATAATTACTTACCACAGCTCTCTCTGGTCTCCCTAGGGGCAGAGAGGCCTGGGGATAGAATGCAGATCTTTGATTCATCCACAGAAACAATAGGATTGCTGCCGTCTCCACGCACCTGAAGGAAAGAGACGATGAAATAAAGAGGTACCAGATTCAGCAGCTAAAGCCAACCCCTTCACCCTGGAGAAGTATACCATTTAAAAATATATAACTAATGATTTGGTCGCCTGTGATATAATTATGTTTTTTGCAAAAAAAGAACTTTCATTGCCACGGGGCCCCATTTCACAACTCTGATTGAATAGGAAGAAAACAAAATGTGTGCACTGCCTCTAATGCTATATCATTACCTAAATGTAATGCTGCAGACATTAAACTCATTGACAAGAAACAAGACTTTACAGATGTTGTGCAATTACATTTCATACTGGGACAGATAAAATCACATCCACTAAAATTCTCTGGTTGGATTTAGGAAAAGAAAAACAATGTACATTAATATCATAAACCATGGGCAGCAACTACATAACCACCACACCCTTCATTAGTATTACATTGTAATAATGACAGTATGCTTTACCTGCTGTGGATCTTGCTGTTGCTGCAGTGGGGACAAGGAGGCCTTGACCTGTATAACCTCCTCTTCATAACACTTTTCCCGCTCTTCCATCATATCAATACATGCCTCCATCTGCTCCTCCAAATGCTGCTGGAATTCTTGCTTCTCTTTCCTCTTCATAGGCCAGCTTTGCTCCTCCATCTCTGCCTCAGAGGCCTGAACAAAAACTGTTTTCTCCTCCTGGAACAACCTACCATGGTTTAGGTAGATTAAATGAATTTAGCATTTGAAAACACGTGGTAAACCAAACAGCAAGTTACATTAATTTTAAAATGTTAACCACTGCAGGCTTCAACCTCTGTAAAGTTTGCTTAGACTGGTAATGTGTGTGAAGAAAATAAAACAAGGGTGGGGTGAGGTTGATGTAAGTACTTCTGGCATACCTGACATCCTCGCCAGATTTATGTGATGGCTCATTAAATTCAGATGCTGGTGGATTCAGCTGAGCGGGCAGGGGCTCTGAAGCATCATAACAATTCAGATCAGCTGATGACTGCATGCCATGCTCAATGTCAACAGGCTGGCCTGCAGCTTTAGCTGTGGAGAAAGATAATGTCAGGTGAATAAAACTATGTAGCGCTGGTGTTGTGTACGCACAAGTGTACTATCACATTCTACTTCCTTCCCTGATTTGCTTTACCAACCCAATCCCTCTGGCTGTCTCTTTTTGCCACTTCGTATTCTTGTTATGTGCCTATTTTTATTTGACTGAGAAGAACTATGCAAACTTTTGTTTTTGAAAAATGCTACAAATTAACAATAACACTACGTAATGTTCAAGATGTACACTGTGCTGCTACAAAGTTTAAGCCATGGACATAGACACACAAGAAAAGGTGATGCATTTTTTTACTGATATTTGGGTTCCACTTACTACCAAGGTCTGTTTCTTCAGACATGGACTCTTGTGTTCTCTCCGTGTCAGAGAGATGCTGTATCAGGCTGTGTTGCTGGCCCACCTGCTCCAACAGTAAATTGTACTGCTGCTGAAACATGGCTAGTTCCTTCTCCAATTCAGATATTTTCTGATGCAGCTTGGCCTGCTTGGTCTCAAACTGCATGCTCCTGTGATTCAATATAAATTTACAGAACAAGTCAGTCCATCAGTAGTTTATGTGCTGTGGATTTTAATGGCCATCTTTAAAAATTTGGAAGGAGCCGCTTCCTGATTATTTTTCATACCAAAAATATTACTATTGTTATTATTATTATTAGTATTGACTGTAGCGCTTCCAGGATTAGGTAAGAGCAACATATGGTGATTTTCACAAGGGCTTGGTAATATTGTATGCTTGTTAATTTCTTATCAATGTTGGAAATGTGTTCAGCAAATCCAGCAGTTTTTGGAAGAAAAAAAAAAAGATTAATGGAAAAACAGGAAAAGCCAGTGCGAAATGAATGCATGGTGTATGTCCAAACAGACCCAACATTGTGTAACGGGTGAAGACACACCTCTCTCTGCTTTCCTCCTCGCTCCTCTTCTCCCTAATCTCCATCTCCTTCAGTTGCTCATTCTCTTGCACCGAGGACATGAGGGAGTGCAGCAGACAGTCAACGTCCTCACTGACTGAAGTCACCTCATCTCCAGAGGTCAGTCCCTGCCTCTGAAGGTTGGGATTCTCTTCAGTTACATCATTGAGTCTAGCTTGCAACTGAACTTTCTGTTCCATCAGCTGACTGAGGCTCCTTTCCAGTTGAAGTTTCTCCTCAACCACTTGGCTCAAATTCACCTCCAGTTCATTCTTCTCATAAGATAGCTGGTGTAGTTTAGTCTCAAGCTGGGTTTTTTCTTCTGTTAACTGGTGTAAATTATTCTCTAACCGTCTCATCTCTTCACTTTCTGGGGGAGTTTTAGTCTCGGCTTCAAACTGCACTCGGATGGCTTCTACTTTTTGTTTCTCCTCAAATAGCTGGTTTAGTTTAGCTTCTATTTGAACTTTTTCTTCGGTCAGCTGGCAGAGGTTACTTTCAAACTGTTGGTTCTGTTTGACTATCGTCACTAAGTTTGTCTCCAGTTGGTTTTTCTCATGAGTGAGCTCATTTAAAGTAGTTTCTAACTGAAATTTCTCCTCATTTACCTGGGTCAAGGTAACCTCCAGTTGTGTTCTCTCTTCAGTTAAAAGTCTCAAGTTACAATCAAGTTTTTGTTCCTGTTCAATCAGAAAATTAATCCTCATTTCCACTTGCTGCTTTTCTTCAGTTAACTGACTCAGATTCGTCTGGAGTTGGCTGTTCTCTTCAGTCAGTTTGTGTAGAGTATGCTCTAGTTTTTGCTTTTCTCCATTTATTTGAGTCAAGTTGGCTGTCAACTGCTCTTTGTCAACCATTACTTGGTTCCATTGAGTCTCCATCTGTTTTTTCTCAGAGAGTAGCTGTTGAAGATTAGCATCTTTCTCTTTGATTATCTGGTCAAGAGTTGTCTCTAGCTTGACTTTTTCCTCTGTTATCTCGCTGAGTTTAGATTCTAATGTAGTGATGTTCTCTTCCAAGAAGTTAAGTTTGATAGCTTCCTCCTCCAGGCGAGTGATTTCAAAGCTTCTCTCTGACAACTCCTCCCTGGCTGTGACATATTGGGTCTCCAGCATGGAATTCTGGGATTGGAGCTCCTCCAGCCGGGCCTCCAAGAATGAAACCTGAAATCAGAGTTAAACATTTTTGTGAGTTCAGCATACGGGAGACACATTGAAACGCTGATCGTATGACCATTCCTGAACATGTGCCTAAAATTGAGAAATGTATTTTGTGGTGTCATAATGGCAGTCCAGTTAAATTAACTGTTTTTTTTGTTTTTTTTCCCGAAGCTTGGCAAGTTGATCTGGTGTCTTTACCTGGCCTTGGCTGTCCTCTAGCCTTGTCTCCATCTCAGATTTTTGGGCTTGGCTCTCTGATAGCTGGCACTCTAGTAAGGCTATGGTTCCTCTAAGATCCTCTAGTTGACTATCGAAGGAGTTCCTTGCTTCCTCATTGTCTTCCAGGTCCATTTGAAGCATTTCCAGTTGGACCTACATGTGTAAAGTTGCAAACAAAATAAGAAAATTAATAAATTGAAAGTGTTAATAAGAATAATAACATACACATTGTCTGAAGATTGCTTTCCCAAAGACTCCAAAAAGAGATGATATATGGACAACTTTTTGAAGCATTAGGGATGGGCAATACAGCTTCTATAGGGATTGGTTAGATTCATTGTGTGAACAGTAGTTGGCAACAAAAGGGGAAAAAGTCATGAAAATATATATGCAGTATGAAAAACCACTCTTTTACATCTAACATTGCTTCCTGTGATATATGGCATGTATTCCTTTTGTCATGTAACCTCTACTGCAGATCACATTTTCTCCCCTATTCTTACAATGAAGTATTCTTTGGTGTTTGATTCTTCGCAAGTGAAAGCTAAAATCAAAATCTTAAGACTACACTATAAAGACTATAATATCAATCACACCTTTATCTTGTTCATGGCAATCGTCTTCTCTTTCAGAGTTTCTGAGGTTTTGGTTTGCTCTGATTCTTTCTTATTCAGGCTCTCCTTAAGACTCTTGATTTTGTTGTCCTTCTCTTGCAAGCCATTAGAAGCAGCAGAGAGCATCGCCTTCAATTTCTTGATCTCCTTGTTACGAGAAGTTAACTCCTCTTTAACGGCAGCTTCTGCTAACTTAGCAGCTTCAAGCTGCTCTTTAATGCTCTTCTGTCCATTGAGAGAGCTCTCCATCTCAAAGACGTGGTTCTCAGCCTCTTTGCTCATCTTCTCTGTTAGCTCTCTGATTTCCTTCTCCAGAGAGGAGATCAGGCTACCTTTCTCTGTCAGGGTGTTCTCCAAATTCGAGTTGATTTCAACTGAGGAAGCGTGCGTCTCTTCAAGAGCTTCTAGAGTCTTCTGGAGATGAGCACAATACTGGTTAGCCACATCAAGTTTGCTCTCTAAAGAGGGGAGCTGCTCTCTAGCATCTTTGCTTGCAGCCATTTCTTCCTGCAAGGTGGATATCTGCTCAAGAAGCTTGTGTTTCTCCTCTGCTTTGGAGTGCTGGAGAATCTGAATCAAATATGAAAAGAATTTGTTTTTAAATTTTAGAAGCAGAGCTACTATAGAATATTTTATTCCATATTTTCAACAAATATTTCCATGCAAATACATTTTACCGATTAAATCTGTAAAATTATGTAACATATCTTAAAATATCTGTAACAACTGAACAACAGGAACTGAAACATGCATAGACTCAAAAACAAAAAACCAACAACAATAATGGTATCCAGTATTACAAAAAGCAATAATATAACAAAGACAAGTGTTGGAATTTCACCTCTACTTCTTTCTTTATCTCATAAGCATTCGTTTCCAGCTGTGAATTCTGTTCCGCCAGAGTCAAGATCTTAGCCTCAGCTTCTCTGACCATCTTCTCTTTCTCCTCTGCCTGATTCTGCAGATCTTTCAGCTTCTTTTCTGTCTGCCTCAGGACTTCTAACGTGCTCTCCAGAGCCTTCCTCTGTGCTTCTTCTGTGACCGAGAGTGTCTCAATCTTCTCCTGCAGCGTAGCTCCCAAACTCTTTTGGAATTTCAGTGCAGATACCAAGGAATTTACCTGGATACACAAATTAATGATCAAAACTTTTATAGGTTGTATAGACTGTGGTAGTTACTGGCAATAGTATGTTCAGTGATTTGAAGAGGTGACACAAAAGCAAGAACCATGAAACAGATACAGTTAAAATGTCAAGTGTGTGGGTTTAATTTGCTTTCACGATGTTGTTCAAAAATACTCTTAAATCCTATTTAAATATAAAGAGCTATGCACAGATGCAAAACAATATAATGCAGAGGTGTGAATATTGCAAAGTTGAAAAAATTCAATTAAATTTATTGTCATTAAAAACAACGTGCAGGCACATGTTAAAAATGAAATGAGGGAAAAAAAATAGCAGCAAGACCCTTGCCCACCAGCCAACTGGAATTATATTCTTGCAAGCACTGTAATTTATACTATAACAAATTAAATCATTTAAATGTCTTTAATAGGGATGCTCTGGTCACGGTTTTTCGGAATCAGAATTGACCGATACTGATCACCAATCACGGGGGGTATCTTCCATTTAAAGTGTTCTATTTATTGTGTAGCATTATTTATTTATTTACTAATTATAGCAATAAAAGTAACTATTTCTAACGACATTGCAGAAATATAATTAAGAGCTGAGAAGGTATCATAAATTGACAACTGTTTAATTATTGGAAGGCAACATATTCCATTCTCTTATTAGGTCATGTAAGTTATGAAGACACTGAAACCAATATAATAGCCTATGTTCAGCTAAAGAATAGTTTAGCAAGTATTTTAGCCTTCCTATGGAATAAAAGCTAAATGTGCTCAACAATATGCAATATGTTTCAAAGCATAAAAAACCATTATAGCCTAAAAATGAATTCTAAAAGATGGAACAAAATACAGGGCCTTTCTAAATTTAGGCCTACTACAAATTTAGACAATATAAAACGGCAACAAAGAAAGGTTTTAGCCAAATACTGTATAAAGCATTCCTCAACATTAACAAGTTTTTACAACCTGCCATGGCTACCATTCTTTAGCTTAGTATACTTCTTAAGCGCGACGGCAAGTTTTCCCTTATAAATATAAGCATCTCCACATTTTTGGAAGTCAGCCTGTTCCTCTTCTCATCTACAACATTTGCCGCTGTGCTGAAAAGTCGCTCGCTATCTACACTCTTGCACGGCACTCAGAGGTAGGCTCGTGCTGCTTCTGCAAGTGCGGGCAAGTGGCTTTTATTGTCCTGCCAGAAAGCAAGCAGCTGTCCGCTTCGTGGGATAACTGGCTCTGACAATTAGAGGTTCATCTGCAATGCGGTTTGGCTGCTGATGTCGCTGCCATATGCCACATCGATCCATCCATTATCCAAACCACTTATCCTGTTCTCAGGGTCGCGGGGGATGCTGGAGCTTATCCCAGCAGTCATTGGGCGGCAGGCGGGGAGACACCCTGGACAGGCCGCCAGGCTATCACAGGGCAACGTTCTACATCTTCATCCAGTAATTCAGCACACATAGCCTGCAAAGGGCCAGCTTGTGGCACTTTCTCTGGGGGCTCGGAGCTGCTCGCCTCCAAACTGTTCTCGTCACACTGCCGTTCCTGACTAGGGCCTGAGCGGACGGCCAGGATACCCGAAATCAGAACATGTCGCTGTGGCTTGAGTGCGTCTGGGAAATATCGGTCTTTATACCTTTTTATTAACACAAAAAAAAAAGAGGCAAACATTAGGTCTATTTTATGCATTCTTGTAGGTTAGGCTATTTGCGTTTTTATAGCCTCTTATTAAAATGAACAACTCTTACATGTGTTTCTGCTTATTTTTAAAGCAAATTTAGATTAGTTTTAAGAAAATGACACATAGCATTCCTTTTACCAATAGCCTACTTATTTTTTTTTATCAGTCATTTGGCCTTCATATCAGAAATATTTACATAGTAGGGCTGTTCGTTTTCTCACCTCGGATCGAGAATTGTAGCAACGGCATACAGGCGCTCAGATCCAATATCACTGAATCGCTTCTGGATCGCTTCCAACAAAGCGGCTTTTGACATTTTCACGCCTTGGTCCGTCTCTGCTGTTTTCTCAAGGAGACGCGTAAGAGCTCTAATGGATGGTATAACATCTGCAGCCAATGCAGTTGAGCTGATCTGTTGTGTGAGCTCTTTGAATGGTGCGAGCAGGGAAATCCTATTTTTGATTAATTTCCACTGATTGCCGGGGAACGTTGAAGGCAAGTCATAGTCGCCTGCATAACCAGATAGTGCCCGTTTCTGTTCTAGTAGACTCTGTAGCATATACAAAGTACTATTCCACCTAGTAGATACATCTTGCTGTAGTCTTTTTGTAGGCTGGCCCAGTTGTTACTGAATACTTTGGAGTCAGGAGTATACTAAAGGGGAATGTTTAAAATGACCGACGATCTGTCTCCCTACAGCTATTATATCAGAGATGCTTCGCTGTGACAATATTCCCTCGACCACAACAAGCTGAAGTGTATGCACCATAGGCTGGGTAAATCCGCATCCTTCATGGTCTTTGCCATGTTCTTAGCATTATCCCTTAGAATAGCATGTACCTTTTCTCTCGGGATTCCACAGGATCAGAAAATGTCACTGAATGTGACAGCCAGAGCCCCCGCTGTGTGTGATCCTGTGAATTCTTAACAATGAAGAACAATGTTGTGTTCTTTGAAGTTTTGATCAATAAAGTGCGCAGTGAAGCTTAACAGGGACATGGGACACGCACTCGAACTCCAGATGTCACTTGTAAAACTAATTGATGTGACATTGTCCTTTCACGCCTACCTAAAACGACTGCCGGTTTTTAAGCTCTATATTCTGTCAAGATAAATACCCAATTGAGATATTGATGCATTGCATATGTTAGTATGTCTGTTAGGAAACGACTGACACCAAAATTAACATTTTAACAACTATAATACTATTTCTAAACAATCTAAACTTCAGAGACATGGTCGAACTTGAATAGCAAAATTTAAAAAGTGAAAATAAAATGAAAACAAAATGGAAAAAACATATTGTTAATCTAACAAACGTAACAAGGCCTATAAAACGTGAAATGTAAAAAAAAGAACTGAAAATAACTACTGAAACAGTCCCAAACAACAACCGGAATTTAAAAACTACTAGAACGACCATGCGCCGACGGCCCACCCAGTTGAGATATTAATACATTGCATAGGTTAGCTTGTCTGTTAAGAAACGACTGACACCAAAATTAACATTTTAACACGGCGTCTGTAACCACACATCCATCCATCCATTATCTGAACCGCTTATCCTGCTCTCAGGGTCGCAGGGATGCTGGAGCCTATTCCAGCAGTCATTGTTGGAAATAATCAAAAATCAAGTTTGGACTTTTACTCTGCACTGGAGAATGCGAGTGTGTTTCTAGCACAGAGCAATGAACTTCACGACAGAAAAGATGTGACCAACACATGCCGTCAATAGTAAGTTGAAACGCACGATCCCGCGCAAATTACATGCGGTCTTTTTGAAAGCTCATGGTCGTTTTAGGTAAATCTTATCATAACTGGTTTTGTACAACTGATTTAAAACTCATTTTAATGTAAACATGTGCAAATTTAGGAGCATTCACAGAGCGGCGGGTGTGTATCTTTTTTTCCCTGCAAAGTTATCAAACTTTGAAAATCCAAAACTGTCAGAAAGACGGCCTTGGTATACACTGTTTGGTATAACTGCGGCAGACATATGTCCGTGAAATATTTATGCCCTGGAAGGCTATAGCGTGGATCCGAGTAGTAATAAGTCGTTGGAACCCTTCATCTTCCACTACAGAAAGAGGCTGCTGATCATGGCCAGTGAATTCCATTATCTTAGCTGATTTTTTTTAAAAAAAAATTTTTACTTCTTACGGTCACTGCTATTTGGTTGCTGCCGTTTAAATATCTCCCTAACTGACAACTGAGTGACAGAAGACTGAGTTGCTAAAGGGTTAACTCGCTTTACTGACTTCGCGTTGACTTGCCTTTCATACTCGCCGTATTCTTTGATGTGACAAATTCTCAAACGTCTAATGAGATTCGTGGGATTAAAATGTCGTTGTTGCGTTCCACCACGAGGGATTTCTGCTTCACACACACTGCATATTGCAATTTTATTGTCTTTTTTGGACACCTTGTAGAACTGCCAGACCGGTGAAGCCATTTTAGTGAGCTTCTTTTGCTGCAAACAGACAAATGTCTCACGTATTTTGCGTCATCTGATCGGCCTTTATAGAGCGCTCCAATCAAACTATTTAGAATGAAAATTGGTCGATAATGATTGTCAGCCGATCGATCAGAGCATCCCTAGTCTTTAAGGCTCATTTTAAACTGCTGCAAGCACCGTGTACCCTTTTAACTGATTTACACTGAGAGATATTTGAATTTATCAGTTAATCAACAAATGTCTGAATAACTGATTCAAAAAAGAAAACATTAATTCATTCATTCATGTTCAGCCGCTTCTCCGGGCTTGGTCGCGGTGGCAGCAAGCTAAGTAGGGCACTCCAGATGTCCCTCTCCCCAGCAACGCCCTCCAGCTCCTCCTGCAGGATCCCAAGGCATTCCCAGGCCAGATTGGACATGTAGTCCCTCCAGCGAATTCTAGGTCTACCCCAGGGTTTCCTCCCAGTTGGCCATGCCTGGTAAACCTCCAAAGGAAGGCGCCAAGGAGGCATCCTAATCAGATACCCTAACCACCTCAACTGGCTCCTTTCGATGCAAAGGAGCAGCGGCTCTACTCCGACCTCCCTCCGGATGTCCGAGCTCCTCACCCTATCTCTAAGGCTGAGCCCAGACACCCTACAGAGGAAACTCATTTCAGCCGCTTGTATCCGCAATCTCACCTTTTCGGTTAATACCCAAAGCTCATGACTACAGGTGAGGGTTGGAACAAAAATTGACTGGTAAATTGAGAGTTTTGGCTTCCGGCTCAGCTCCCTCGTCACCAAAACAGTCCGGTACAATGTCCGCATTACTGCTGATGCTGCACCAGTCTGTCTGTCAATCTCCCGCTCCATCCTACCCTCACTCGTGAACAAGACCCCGAGATACTTAAACTCCTTTACTTGAGGCAACAACTCATCCCCAACCCGGAGGGAGCAATCCACCATTTTCCGGTAGAGAACCATGGCCTCAGACTCGGAGGTGCTGACTCTCATCCCGGCTGCAAATCGCCCCAGTGCGCGCCGGAGGTCGCGTTCTGATGAAGCCAACAAAACCACATCATCTGCGAAGAGCAGAGATGCAATTCTGAGGTTCCCAAAACGGACACACTTCTCACCTTGGCTGCCCCTTGAGATCCTGTCCATGAATATCAAACAGAATCAGAGACAAGGGACAACCTTGGCTGAGTCCGACACCCACCGAAAACGTGTTTGACTTTGTGCCAAGAATGCTGACACAGCTCTCACTTTGGCTATACAAGGACCGGGTGGCTTGTAGCAACTGCCCCAGTACCCCATAGTCCCGCAGTACTCCCCCCCCCCAACAGAGTGCCCTGGGGTACACAGCCGTAAGCCTTCTCCAAGTCCACAAAATATATGTAGACTGGCTGGTCAAACTCCCATGCCCCCCCTCAGCACTTCCGCAAGGGTAAAGAATTGGTCCATTGTTCCACAGCCAGGACGGAATCTTCATTGTTCCCCCTGGATCCGAGGTTCGAAAATCGGTCGGAGCCTTCTTTCAAGCCCCCAAGAGTAGACTTTCCCAGGGAGGCTGAGCAATGTGATGCCCCAATAATTGGAGCACACCCTACGGTCCCCTTTTTTAAATATGGGAACCACCACCCCAGTCTGCCACTCCACGGGTACTGTCCCCGACCTCCGTGCGACACTGAAGAGGCGTGTAAGCCAAGATGTGCTATATAAAATGCAACTTGACTGACTGACTGACAGCCCAACAATGTCCAGAGCCTTCAGCATCTCGGTGAATCTCATCCACACCTAGCGCCTTGCCACCGAGGAGCTTCTTAACTACCTCAGAGACCTCTGCCAGGGATATGGGTGGGGCTTCCCCCCGAGTCTTCAGACTCTACCTCCTCCACTGAGGACATGTTAGCCGGGTTCAGGAGCTCTTCAAAGTGTTCTTTCCACCGCCCAACAACATCCACAGTCTGGGTCAACAGTTGATGTAAGCTAGCTGATGGCTTGTAGCAACTGCCCCGGTACCCCATACTCCTGCAGTACCCCCCACAGAGTTCCCCATCAAAAAAGAAATCCATGGGCCACTCTGATGGCCGAGCGGCACAAACCACCGTTCTTGCAATCCGCTCATCATGTGGCTGGGAGGTTCGTATCCCAGACTTGTCGTAACCGGTAACAGCCAGAGCGTCCACGGGGTAAAGCATTCATTGGGCCACCCTTACCCGAGGGATAGTGGGTGTAGATTGGCGTAGTGTTTGGGGACTCGTCGTTCTCCAGTGACCCCTCTGGCCCATCCGGGCGCCTGCAGCTAAGCAACCGAAAGTATTCACCCTACGTCGCCTTCGCGGCCTGAAGGTAATGCAATCCATGCAAGGCTTCAGCGTGTAAAATAGCAAGAGCAGCCGACATGAGTTTGAAGGAAGCTGGTGTTACGACTATCTCCTTCCTGTGAAAACGTGAGCCAGGGGAGTTATTCGACAAGAGTTCCGGCCATATGCCATTGGGTTAATCGGGTGGGATAAGGGGAAAAACTAGAAATAAATGTGTATATATATATATATATATATATATATATATATATATATATATATATATATATAAAAAAGAAATCCATGAATCAAAATCAACAGTCCATTAAATTTTTTAAAAGCGAGCCAAGTTGTACTGACCTGGTCTTTGGAAAGCAGCAGCTCTTGCTGCACACTTTCTAGATTGAGTTTGGTCTGCTCAGCCTCCTCAGCCTTCACCGCTACACTCTCCTCACATTGCAGCAGCAGTGCTGCCCTCTCTTCTGTCAGCCTAAAAGAGATTTGGGCGTACACATGAAAAAAAAAAAAATCTGAAACGTTACAGTAAGTTTACTTTGTAGTGTCCCAATGGAGATATTTGTATTCACGACTAGTGCTTGGCAAAAAAGTTTAAAAAAGTCTAAAAAATGTTAATTTCTTTTCAAAAATGCAATGTTAAGGGCTTACAATATTGGCAGCCATAACAACGATCATATCCACTTAGACACTTAATACAGTCCCTGAAATGTTTGGTCAGAAAAATACAAAAAAGCAGGAAATGATAAACACGCATCTTCATACATAATTTATCTAGTACCATGACCATAAAGTAAATTTTTATCAAGCTTACATCAATAAGGTTTCACAAAGCGAGAAACCTTTGGCCATGGCTGTTATGTAATGATCCATTATAGCACCTAATCAAGGAAAATCCCTGACCTGGCATGCTGTGTGTCCTGCTGTGTCAGAGCCTGTGCAAGGCTCTCTCTGAGCTGCCTGAGCTCAGCCTGGCCCAGCTCCATTAGCTGATCTTTTGACTGGACCAGATCACAGACTGCCTGATGCTGTTCCTGTATCTCTGACTTGGTCTTCTCAGCCTGCTCTGCCCGAATAACCTCCTTTTGCAAGCGGAGCTTGATGTCTTTTACCTGTTAAGATAAAATAGGTGATGCACAGACAAGTTAAAGGTTATCCTGAGGACTGTTGGTTGAGAACAAGTTTTTGCATTTGTGTGTTTTTTAAAAATCTGTTTTGTTATCCAACTTTAAGCAGCTGTAAACAACTTTTACCCCCCCCTCCCCCCTCCCCAGCATTTCCAAGTGTTTATATTGTTTGCACCACTGTCGCAAAGACAACCAGGTTGTTTTGTGCATTAGCAGCCTGGCTAAGGTCTATAGCAAGAAACAACTGTAAGAATCCCAATTTGAACTAGAAACCCCGATCTCAATCCTATGATAAAGGCAGAGTAAAACATCCGGATGTATTAATAAGTAGGCAGGTTGTTATATTTACTGATCCAGTAGAAATAATGCCAACTGAAAGTCGGCTTGGAACTCTCTCAAGTCCCCGGTGTTCAATCGAACTCATTTCCCCATCGAGATCCGTTTCCCCCTAGCCAGAGTTCAATACAACAATGGGATGGACGCTCGATTAACCTTATCCTAACTTTCAACCCAACCCTAAGTTTAACCTAATCGTAACCAATAGCTAACCTGTTTCTATGCAAACGCTTTCATCTGGCTAGGGGGGAAAAGATCTCAACGGGGAAATTAAGTTTGATACAACACCAGAGATCTCTCCTTCAAGTGAATCCAGGGTCCAGGGTTCACTCTTATTTTACCTGTTTCTATCACTCTCCCTCTTCACCTTCTTTCAGATTCAGACAACATTATTTATCCCAGAAGGGCAATTCAGTTCTTACAGTCTACCCAGACATTCACAAACTCACAAACAAGCGGCAATCATCACTATGTCAGATACAACAGACAGATCAGTACATGGACAAGAGATGCACACTCTTACCCTCATGTGGCCCTGCATGCAGACTCACACGAGGACCCGGTGAAGGGCAAAAACTCATATAAGTTAAAAGAACAGAATAATAAATAGCCTTCTTTTTGCTCCTCTGTCATTGGGGTTCTTTTTCTCTTGCCGGGTAAAGTTTCCACTGTCACTAAGGTCGTTCCACTGTCTGCAATTTCCGCTACTGGGGATAGCTACCAGAGCTTATCCTCTTCCTATTTTGGAGGTGCAATGGTTGACACACTTCCTTTGTGCCATAAATCAAGCCTTTACTTTCCCGCGAGATCATACCCGGTGGCAGGCAGAATTTGGTTCCCTATAAGTGAGACTAATAGGGAACCAGTCTCAACACCAATGGTGTCATTACTCTTTAGCCATTACACTTTGCAATCAACATTTATTTCATAATGATGAGTTAAGGCAAAAAAGTTGTCTACTGCGGCTTTAAAAACAGGTCATTTGCAAATTGAAGCATAGACGAAGATGATACAAACCAATATTACTAGCCATAAGTATCTCATGAAACCGAGATACCAAGGACTTGCACAATACTGTTCTTTGATACAGAAATCAACTCCACTACATAAACAGATGATCTAATCTTAATAAGTGATGTTTGACATTATGTAAACAGCAGCCATTATTGACTATTACTAATTATTTAACTGTAATTCAAAATGTACTGCTTAAAATGCAACGGCCTCAAATGGATAGTTCAGATTTTTCGGTCTGTTCCCATTTTCTACTCACAACTAATGATGTCATAATTAGATTTCATTTTCATGTTCTTCCATCCTGTGCGCACAGCTCCTACTAATCAGCTACAGTGCAACACAAGTCACAGGGGCCAAGTCTCATTCAGTTCAAAAGAGCACTCTACTCATCCCAAAGCCAACACGATGCTATGAGTTTAACATCAAATCAAATCAGGTTGAATCAGTTCATCTGGATGTTTATTGACAGATATATTTCCTCACTCAACTAAGTGACATCTTCAGTCTAAACTGACTGCAGGTACCCCCTCCCCTTATAAACAATACAGTTGCATAACAATCGCAGCCAACGTCCAGTTTCATATGCAAATATGGGTGTGACCATTAACTAGAGTTTCAATGGCCATGAGTACTATTCACAGAGGATTTGGGAATGTTTGCAATCACAGCATTGTAAAATGGCGATAGATGTACTCTTAGCCCCCCCCCCCCCCCCGGTTCAGGGATGATCGCTCCCTCTTAACATAGATGGCCTCTTTGACTCCCCGTTCAAACCAGCGTTCCTCCCTATCAAGGATGTGCACATCCTCATACCTGAAAGAGTGGCCACTGGCCTGTAGATGAGTGTAGACTGCGGAATCCTGGCCTGATTTTATCGGTCAATAAACCACTATAAACCACTTAAATTTACTGTGATGAAATTGTTTAATTGCGGTTTCCCTTAGCGTTTGCTGGACCTATGTTCTTTGCTATTGTCATGGAGTGGTACTTGCAGTACTTGCTGGTAGCCATGCAGAAGTAACTGTGGACAACAAATCCTTACCAGTGAGCAATCACAAATGAATTCACGTGATAAATTAACATAGCATTATGTTGGCTTTGGGTGAATCGAAGAATGCAATGCATTTTTGATGAGAACTGTCTCCATGACTTGCATTGGACTGAAATTGGCTAGCAACAGCTACATGTCCAGTGTGAAGTATAGGATGGAAGAACGTGAAACATTAAGTGATTGACAAAATAGAAACAAAAAATAATATTGAACTATCCCTTGAAAAAAATTTTTTTGAATAAATTTATTTCGGATTTTTTCCTTTTTCTCCCCATTCAGTGGCCAATCGCTCCCTATTTTAATTCAAACACCCACTCTCGTACTGCATGTGTTCGCCAACTGCATCTCTCCGGCTGGCAGTCTCAAAGGAGACGCCTCGCCACTTCCGTGACAAAGCGAATCCAGGCCGAACCACTGCTTTTTCCGACACACAGAGATGCATTCATGTGACGAACACAAGCCGACTCCGCCCCCCTCCCGAACACAGCGCTGCCAATTATTGCTGCTTCACCGAGTCCGGCCATAGTCGGATGTGACGAGACCGGGACGCGAACCCCGGTCCCCAGTGGGCAACTGCATCGATACAAAGCCGATGTTTAGACCGCTACACCACCGCGGACCCTTAAAATTTTGCTTACACTTGTATCGTGTGCTTGAAAAGTCTTCAGCTTTCATCTTCCTTAACAGTACTCCCACCACTGGCTACTTTACCATCCAAATCTTTCTAAAGGGCCAGGAAAAACTCACTTGTGCCTCAAGATGGGCCACTTGCACACCCATGTTTTCTAGGTCTTTGGAGTACTTCTGCCCAGCTTCAGCGTGGGTTGACAGGAGCTGTTCGTACTGATGCTCTTTCTCCTCTAGGTCTGTGCCCTTGATGAGAAGCTCTCCCTTCAGGGAGTCAAGCTGAGTGGACAAACCAGTCTTGTCTCCCTCCAAACTCGACAGCTGTTCCTTCATCCAGTGGAAATATTTGTGGAACATGGTAAGGATCACTGGTCTTTTGTAAACTAAGGACAAATTAATCTTTAGCACCCCCTTGAAAAATCATAAAAATTGCTGCTTACATACTACATTATTTTACAGAGAAATCACAGTGAAATACCAATTTCTCAGTTATGGTTATCATAGTGGCAATTGCCCAAGAAATTTAAAAAAAATGTCCTGGAGAAAAATATGTGCATGAGGTCAAATATTTAAACGCAAGAGGGCAACCTCAAATGAAACAGCACAGAGATTGTGATCAAAAGAAATCTATTTAGACATAAAATATCCTAAATGTTTTTTTCCCCCCGATGTTGCCTTGGGTTCAGAATTTTACCCCCCTCCCCCCAAAGATGGCTTTTTTGGTCTCTCCTGACACATTTTTTTCATTATCTGGATTTTATGCAGTCTTGTGTGTGTGCAAATAATTTTTTTTAAAAAAAAGTATATTATCAATAAGCCTAGAATCAAGTGCATCTCACAGGTACTCTGTATTGCACACAATATTGTTATGTTTTATACTTATTGTCAATATGTGTTAGTATAGAAAAAAAATTGGTGCGCTCATGTCTTTTGTTTCGAAAATGCATCCAAAAAATAGTATAGAAACATTACTTTTAGTTTATTGCTGGCCTCGTTGAGGGTGCTGACATTCTTTTCTAAAGAGCTGATTTTCTCAGTCATGCTTATCTGCAAAGCTTCCGTTTCATCAATTAGGGTCTCCTTCTCAGATTTCCACTCCACGAGAGCTTGGTGTTCCTGTTGCAGTGTGTTATACTCCTTCTGGCTATTAGCGAGACAGGTTTTCAGGTCCTGGATCTCCTTCTCCAAGATATTCAGCTTGGTCATCAGCAGCTCTGTTTCTATCTTCTCTTTCTGTAGTTCATTCTGAGACCTATTAAAGTTTAGAAAAGTTAATGACTGCTAGGGACACTGAATTGAAAAAAGATGGGAAGAATCAACATCATTATCCACAGGCAAAAGGGTTAGATTTTCATCCCAGGTAGAATACAAGCTACAACAGGTATTGGTTTGATAATAGTTTCTCCTTCGGCAGCACAGTGGCTTAGTAGTTAGCACTGTTGCCTCAAAGCAAGAGGGTCTTCGGTGGGGCTGGGCGATATGGGAAAAAAATCAAATATCACGATATTTTTGACTGAATACATCGATATTGATATTTTGAGGATATTGTAGTGATGACTACTGGAGCTCTCACACAAAAATATTTACATGATGACATTTTTAACAAACACTGATTGTTAATGTGGATATGATGTCCAAACGGGTAGAAAATTGCATCTCTTTACTGTAATGTAGCCTTTAAAACCAGGAAAAGACAACCCTGATGTCATATCATCCATCCATCCATTATCCAAACGGCTTATCCTGCTCTCAGGGTTGCTGGAGCCTATCCTAGCAGTCATTGGGCAGCAGGTGGGGAGACACCCTGGACAGGCTACCAGGCCATCACACACACACACACACACACACACACACACACACACACACACACACACACACACACACACACACACACACTCACTCTAGGGACTAGGGACAATTTAGTATGGCCAATTCACCTGACCTACATGTCTTTGGACTGTGGGAGGAAACTGGGGCACCCGGAGGAAACCCACACAGACACGGGGAGAACATGCAAACTCCACACAGAGGATGACCCGGGACAACCCCCAAGGTTGGACTACCCCGGAGCTTGAACCCAGGACCTTCGTGCTGTGAGGCGATGGACTGTGACCTGTCCAGAGTGTCTCCCTGCCTTCCGCCCACTGATATGCTCCAGTACCCCCACAAACCTGATTTGGATTAAAGGGATTGTTCAGCTTCTGCGATTTAGACTGTGTGTCCTACTTACATAGAGTAAGAAACGTGAGGATACCTTTTTATTTTCTATTTATTTGTAGGTGCAATTTGAAGGTACGTTGAATGGTGAGTTTAGCTTCAACAATTAAGCAAAGCTCAATTACCGGATGTCTACCAGGATAATTAGCAGCTCCTCTCAAAAGAAAGGAAATAAACCTTCAAACTTCACCAACGGTGGATGACAAATCTAACAAAACTAAACATTAATGCCAGGCTAACAAGTCAAAAGTATTCATGGCTGACTTCGGAGAATTTGCATTTAACATACTTTCAAGCTGCACGCACAGATGTGAAACAGGCATTCAGGAATTCAGGAGTTTCTCTATTAAGTAGGAGACATGGTAAAAAACCTGCAAACCAAACTATCCCTTTTAAGAGGTTTTAGATAATGGATGGATGTTTGATCTTTTTTTTTTCCAACCATGTTAGCATGTATTTTTTCTTTTTGCATTTTGCAAGTCTGACAACCTGTCGTTTTTGGCTTCTACATCTGACAGCATCTTCTTCAGGTTATCCAGCTCTTGGGTAGAGGACTGAGTCTGTTGTTCCAGTTTGGACCGAAGCCCCTTCAGTTCCTCAGCCTGGGCCTCTGATTTAGCTGAAGAGCAAGCACAAAAATAGATAGACAAGATATTAGCTGTCAAGTAGCTATGAGTATAAAAGAAAAAAGTGAAGATTTTGATGATCAGTTGATTTTCAGATTCAGAAAACTTTATTTACCCCAGAAGGGCAATTCAGTTCCACAATCTACCCAGACCATACACAAACTCACAGACAAGCGGCAATCAGCAGTATGTCAGAGACAACAGATAGATCAGTACATGGGCAAGAGATGCACACTGGCACCCTCATGTGGCCATGCATGCAGCTTCACACGAGGACCAAGAATAGAATAAACAAACAAACAAATTAAGCATCCCAAGACGCATTGCACGTTACATTCCACGACTACATTCAGAGAACGTATAGGCCCACAAGCCATGCGAAAAACAGACAAAGGTATAAACCAACTATTGTGGTTTAAAACAATATAAAGCAGGGTGTCCAGGTAGCGTAGCGGTCTATTCTGTTGCCTACTAACACAGGGATCTCTGGTTTGAATCCCCATGTTACCTCCGGCTTGGCCGGGCGTCCCTACAGACACAATTAGCCATGTCTGTGGGTGGGAAGCCAGATGTGGGGATGTGTCCTGGTCGCTGCAATAGCGCCTCCTCTGGTTGGTCGGGGCGCCTGTTTGGGGGATAGGGGGGAATAGTGTGATCCTCCCACGCGCTATGTCCCCCTGGTGAAACTCCTCACTGTCATGTGAAAAGAAGTGGCTGGTGACTCCACATGTATCGGAGGAGACATGTGGTAGTCTGCAGCCCTCCCCGGCTCGGCAGAGGCGGTGGAGCAGCTTTGTTTTCCTAGGGGGCGCTTTATAGCGCCGGCCTGAGGGCATTACAGTGAATTTACTGGGCAGGACGTGGTCAGATAGGCTAATAATTCCTTTTGTTTTCTGGGCCATGTTTCTCCCAGAGGGAGCACAAGTCTCTCTGCTGAACTCCGATTATCTTGGAGCAGACCTTAACGATACTGTTTAAGCTATTACTGTCCTTCACAGACAACCCATTAAATCAACAAATAAAGGAAAATTTCAAAAGACTTTCAATAAATGACTGGTAGAATATACATAAGATGGTGTTACAGACATTAAAGGAGTTAAGCTTCCACAGTAAGTGAATTCTTTGATGTCCATGCTTGACAATCAAATCTGTGTTCACATCAAACTTGAGTTGGGAGTCGAACACGGTTCCTAAGTACTTATAAGTGTCAACAATTTGAACATCCTTGCCATGTATAGTGCTAGCTTTGGGTTTATCACCGTTTCTCCTAACTCTGAGCCCTGAAAAAGAGACAAAAGTGCAGTATTTTTTATTTGTTTTTTGATTTTGATGGAAAGCTGCTGCTGCTGCTGCTACTACTGCTGCTGCTGCTGCTGTAACAATTGCTAGGCCTACCTTTGAGGTCGTCCAGTAGTCCCTGGGTGCGTTTAAGGATCTGCTCTGAGCTCTTCTTCTCTTCCTCGACTTGAGACAGACGTCTGCTGCTCTGGTCCAACTGGACAGATGCACTGTTCTTCTCTTTCTGAAGCTCCTGGATGGGATACATCGAAAGATGATAGAGAGATAAAAGGTGATAGCAAAAAAGGTTGAGGGAGACGGAGGGAGAGAAGAAAGGACATATGGAGGAAGCGGTGGAGATATGAAGCAGGAAGGACACAAAAAAAGAGGGATATTTACAAGTCAAAACGAGTTTAAAAATATGTAGAAAATATCAACTTCCTCTTACACTCAACCTACTGTTTGTTCTTGGTATTTCGCAAGTGGATTCAAATAAATGTTTATGTGCATAAAAATTATAGGATTCTTGGTGCTGTAATGGTTAGCATACATCTTAACATTTCAAACGATCTATTACAAATGATACATGAAAGGGTTATAACAGTTTCATAAAAATGGCCGTGCGGGGCGCTTTGACAAAGTGAAAGTAATGGATATACCATCAGGCTAGAATCAAATCATTGTGACTTTTTCATAAAATAGATTTTCAAATGAACACAATTATTGAATGAACTGGCTTTACGTGGCTGTCAAATTTAACCTACAGATACATGAATAAATAATATGCAAAATGATTTTTTTTTGTAAGCACACATAAAAATAAAACATGGTGAGACCCAAGCCCTCAGGCATGCATGCTCTAGGGACATAAGACCATAAGACTCTCACCTCCATTTTCTTGCAGAGGTCCTGCTCTTTGGTCCGACTGGCCTGGAGGCTCTGTTCTGACCTCAGCAGCTTCTGCCTCTGCTCCTCCACTTCTCTCTCCATCTGTCCCTTCTGGTGGCCCAACTGGAGAGAAAAGAGTAAGGAAAGGAAAGAGCAGAATACGTGTGACACCAGTGATCCTTGTATGTAACTAAGGAGGCTTTAAAACCTAACCAGGGTCAGTATATAGAGTTAACAGCAAACTTATCCACTACACATCAGCTTGCACCGGATTCCTTTCCGACATTTTGCATCTCCTGGGTGAGCTTGGTTCACTGACTACAAACAAACCAGAAGCAAAAGAGTCGTTACCTTCTCCATGTTAGACTGCAAAATGTTGTAGTCTTTCTTGGCCTGTTGGATCTCCTGGGTCAGCTTGGTTCTAGTCTGGTTCAGCTGCTGTTCCAAGGCCTGGTGGGCACTCTGCAGGTGAGCCAGCTCCTACATACCAACACAAATGAAACAAAAACAAGAATTAAGGGTGTGATAAAATAAAGGGAACCCTATGGACAACTTACAAGTCTCCAAACCTTCTGACTCTCTCTCTCCTGGTCCTTCATTTTCTGCTCTAAGGCTCGTCTGCAGTTCTCAGCATTGTGTCTATGACAACTCATCTCCTCTGTGAGCTGCTTCAGCTTCTGCTCCATCAAAGAACGCTGGTGGAAATAACAAGCAGAATTTCAGCAATCTTTAACCTTCACTGATTGCACCTGTTATTATGAGAATTTGCATTTTGCCCAATATACATAAATATACCCATTATTCTCTATTTTCTTATTTAGTTGGCATCTTAGTTGCTTAGATATTTCAGTACCTAGATAATAGATGTTATTAGATACTCTTGAATTTTTTTCTTTATTATGGAATGTCCCGTTCATGGACTTGTGTTTTTTATGTTCAGAATCCCACCTAGTCAAATTTTTGGCATACGCAAACCTTGTGGGCTACCAGTAAAATGTGAACTTGAACAATCAACAACACGTCTCTGTATGATAAGGATATAAACATTTAAAAAAAAAAAAAAAAGCAAACCCACCTTGGTTTCAGCTTGTTGGTTTTTGTCAGTCGTCTGGCTGAGCTCATGGCGGCTCTTGGCTAGGTCTCTGTCCCTGTCAGCCAAATCTCTACGGGCCTGATCAATGTGGGTTTGTACTTCCTGCAACCTGGATGCCTGACTACGAATTTCCTTCTCTTGAGTGGACAGATTCCTCTCCAGCTCGGACACGCGTCCACGCAACTCTGATGGAGATAATACCAATGAGAAAACTTTAGCATAACCACTAGTGCATAATTTTTGAGAAATGTCTCCATTTGAAGTGTTTAAAGGGCAAGTAGACTAAGATATTAGGTGTGAAAACTACAAATAAGCCACCTTGGTTCAGAGTTTTGAGTTGCTCCATCTGATGGGTGGAGCCACTGGAACTCTGTGTTTCTATAGACAAGCTAATTGGCGTCTTTTCTTGTGCACTCCAGAGGGAGGATCCGCCACCACCCCGCCTCTTCAGAGGGGTCTCCATAGCACCCTGGGACTGGCAACTTAGATTTTGGTCCTGCTGTTGCCATGGAAATATGGACGATCCAGCTTGTTGACGGGCAGCAATGTCTTTGTGGCTGACACTAGTAGTTGACCGGTTCAACGACTGGTAGAGGGAAAAATTACGAGTCATCATCAATAACCCCCCCCCCCACACGCGTGTGTGCGCACACACAAATATAGGACAAAAACCATCGACAAACTCACTTTGACCTGCAGGACTCCAAGTTCAGTCTCTAGCCTCTTCCTCTCTTCCACTTCTTTAATATATTTCTCCTGAAGCTCTTCCAGTCTGTTGTCTTTGGCAGACATACATAGTTGACATTTTACAGTATTGAGCAGATGCTCATCTTCACATAAGGTACAGTGAATATAATAAAATCATCATGCCTAGGAATGAGAACAAAAGACTGTAATATAATGCTAATATGTGCTGTGATAAAAGAAAAGATAGACAGCCAGGAAGGCAGGCAGATCAAGGGGCAGCCAACTCAGTCAAATTCATCCACCGGTTACAACATAAAAGCTACAATGTCAAGGTAGAATTTGCCAATCAAATCCCATAACTCTTTCCGACAAAATGCAACATGAGCTTTCAGACACAGTGAATCAAAACAAAGTAATGTACCATGGTGTCTGTAGCTTGGAGTGGCTGTTGGGGTAGAAAAGCTCTTCTGTGGTGTTGTTAAGGGCTGCAGCTCAGAGGAAGTCGATAAAGAGGAGGAGGAGCAGGAGGAGGTCTGAGAACGATCCAACTCATTCTTGTACCTGAGAAGAGACAACACAAATGCTTACAATTCCAACTGAAAGTTGAAAACATTGTGTTTTATAGCATAAACAAATAAAGATCACATTTATTCTCATTATCATACTGTGACAAAGCACCAAGGCACAGAATTTTTCAGTGAATACACTAAATTTGCTAAACATTCCCACCCATTTCTCATTTATTCTGTTGCTCTGCAATGACTTTTAAGACTTCAACAGAAATTCATATGGGGACATATTTAAGTCTCCCTTGTGTGCACATGCAGTTGGTCCTCCTCCCAGGTCTCCGTGGTGACAGTGACCGCAACCTGGACACCTCATCATATTTTCTTTTTAGATAGCTTATAAATCCATATAATGTTGTTATCCTGTTTCAATGTTATATCCTTCTCTCACTAAGATGTGACTATTTTTTTTTTAACACGGTGATACTTGTCGCGTGGATGGTCGCGTGGCATCCTACTCATCATATTCTTCATAAATTTTATAATTCCACTATAATTCTGTTATCCTCTTTCAATGTTGTGTTGTAAATTGTGTAAACACAACATTCATTGCACGTTGTCCATCTTGGGAGAGAGATCCCTCCTCTGTTGAGCCCCTGAGGTTTCTTCCTATTTTTTCTCCCTGTTAAAGGGTTTTTTATTAGGGAGTTGTTCCTTATCCAATCCAAGGTTCTAAAGACAGGATGTTGTGTTACTGTAAAGCCCTCTGAGGCAAATTTGTAATTTGTGATATTGGGCTATACAAATAAAATTGACTTGATTTCAGCTCAGCATTCAACATCATCATCCCAGATCAGAATCAGAATCAGAATACTTTATTCATCCCTGAGGGGAAATTGAGTTCTATTACAGACACTCACGCTCTAATAACTAAAAATTAACAAGATACAAGATAAGAAAATAGAAACAGAAACAAATAGAAATAAAGATAAAATAAGAAATAGAAATAAGACCAAAATATATCAACCAGCAACACCCTATCTATCTACACTACCGCAGCACACAACAAGCAGCACAAACAAAACTCGACAGGGCCAGTCCAATGACCATTAACTCAGAGTGTTGACAGTCTGAGTCTGAAGGAGGAATTGTAAAGTTTGATGGCCACAGGCAGGAATGACCTCCTGTGGCGCTCTGTGGTGCTTTTTGGCAGAATGAGTCTATTACTAAAAGTACTCCTGTGCCCAACCAGCATGTCATGGAGTGGGTGGGAGACATTGTCCATGATGGCACGTAATTTCAACAGAGTCCTCCCCTCACAAACAGCCGCCAGAGAATCCAGTTCCAACCCCACAACATCACCAGCCTAACGGATCTGTTTATTGAGCCTGTTTGCATCCGCTACCCTCAACCTGCTGCCCCAACACACAACAGCAAACAGGAGAGCACTGGCCACCACAGACTCATACCACATCCTAAGTATTGTCTGGCAGATGTTTAAGGACCAAGCCTCCTCAAAAAGTACAGACGGCTCTGTCCCTTCTTGTAGAGGGCATCAGTGTTCTTAGCCCAGTCCAGTTTATTGTCTATATACACCCCCAGGTACTTGTAGTATTCCAGTGTCCACACTGACCCCCTGGATGGAGACAGGGGTCACTGGTGTCATTTCCCTCCTTAGATCAACAACTAGCTCCTTCGTCTTAGTCACATTAAGCTGCAGATTGTTCTGCTCACACCATGTGACAAAGTTTCCCACCACAGCCCTGTACTCAGCCTCCTCGCCCTTACTGATGCATCCGACTATAGCAGAGTCATCAGAGAACTTCTGAAGATGGCAGGACTCTGTGTGGTAGTTGAAGTCTGTGGTGTAGAGGGTGAAAAGGAAGGGAGACAGGACTGTCCCCTGCGGAGCCCCAATGTTGCTGACCACTCTGCTAACACAGTGTTGCAAGCGCACTGTAGTCTATCAGTAAGGTAGTCAACAATCCAGGACACAAAGGGGGCATCTACCTGCATTGCTATCAGCTTCTCACCCAGTAGAGCTGGCCAGATGGTGTTGAAGGCACTGGAAAAGTCAAAGAACATGACCCTCACAGTGCTTGTTGGCTTAACCAGGTGGGCGCAGGCATGGTTAAGCAGGAAAATTATGGCATCTCTCCCAGTCGGGGTTGGTAGGTGAACTGGAGGGGGTCTACGTGTGGCTTGACTGTGGGCCGAAGCTGCTCCAGAATGAGTCTTCATGATGTGAATCCTTCCACTACAAACTCACCCGGCTCACTGTACCAGTCTTCATCTGCCAGTCAATTAAAAACTTCCTGACAGACAGGGGGCAGCTGGTGAGGCTAGGGAAAATCACATCCAGCATCCGGACAATCAGAACTGGCACCCCCCAGGGATGTGTGCGCGCCCCTCTACACAAATGATTGCACCTCAGTGGACCTGTCTGTTAAACTCCTGAGGTTTGCGGACGACACAACCGTCATTGGCCTTATCCGGGATGGAGAAAAGTCTGCATATAGATGGGAGGTTGATCAGCTGGCCCTCTAGTACGGCCATAACAACATGGAGCTGAACACGCTCAAAACAGTAGAGATGACAGCAGACTTCAGGAGGAGTCCAACACTGCCCCACTCACTATACTCAACAGTACAGTGTCTACAGTGAAAACAAACAGATTTCTGGGTTCCACAATCTCCCAGGACCTAAGATGGGCATCCAACATAGACACAATCATCAAAAAGGCCCAGCAGAGGATGTACTTTCTCTGCCAGCTCAAGAAATTCAACCTGCCTCAGGAACTGCTGATTCAGTTCTACACTGCAATAATCCAGTCTCTCCTCTGTACATCCATCACTGTTTGGTTTGGATCAATCACCAAACAGAACAGGGACAGGCTACAATGGACAGTTAAGTCTGTAGAGAAAATCATTGATCCCAACTTGCCCTCCATTCAGGACTTATACACCTCCAGAGTCAGGAAACGGGCAGGCAACATCACTGCAGACCCATCACACCCTGGTCACAATCTATTTCAACTCCTCCCCTCTGTTAAGTGCTACTAGGCACTTTACCCCAAAACAACCAGATATAAAAACAGTTTCTTCTTCGGGTTGTCATTCAAATGAACGCTTAACACTGTCAAATAAATCTAATGATTTTGTATACACTGTACTGTACATTGTACGCATACTGGTAAGCTCTCTTTCATGTCCATCTACCTCAGACATGTATGTAAGTAACCTGTTAACATCTATTTCAGCATCTCTGATATATTCTCTGCACCACTGAACTTCATCACCTCTTATTTCGCCTGTATAAGTCAATCCTTGTGTATATAAATATATCTGAAGATTGTTGTGTTGTAGTGTTGTTATACTATGTTAAGTATACAGAGAGAGGGCGGCACGGTGGCGCAGTGGTTTAGCACGGTCGCCTCACAGCAAGAAGGTCCTGGGTTCGAACCCTGGGGTAGTCCAACCTTGGGGGTCATCCCGGGTCGTCCTCTGTGTGGAGTTTGCATGTTCTCCCTGTGTTTGCATGGCTTTCCTCCGGGTGCTCCGGTTTCCTCTCACCGTTCAAAGACATGTAGGTCAGGTGAATCAGCCGTACTAAATTGCCCCTAGGCATGAATGTGTGTGTGTGTGTCGGCCCTGTGATGGCCTGGCGGCCTGTCCAGGGTGTCTCCCCGCCTGTCGCCCAATGACTGCTGGGATAGGCTCCAGCTTCCCCGCGACCCTGAGAGCAGGATAAGCAGTTCGGATAATGGATGGATGGATGGTATACTGAGAGAGCTATGAAACCAGAGTCAAATTCCACGTATGTGCAAACCTACATGGTCAATAAACATGATTCTGATCATTTTGGCCCCACAAGACACTTTCCCACAAATGCTTCACAGCAGTTTCTCTTTGCATAAACATGCATGCACAACAACTCAACCATACAGTCCTACTCACTTCTTAAGCTCCTGCTCCAGTCGTTCTATGGTCCTCCTGGAAGAGCTGAGCTGGCCCTCCAGGTAGCTCACCTAGGTTCAGCAACAAGAGGTTCAGTCGAAATTACACGAGTCAGCATAATACAAATACATGTTCATACAATGCTTCATATGAGCATGTCATATATTAAGTAATCTTTTTTTGACCCAAATAAATTCAAAAGGTGGGGCAAGGAGTTTTACCAATTGCTGTGGAAAGTGGGCATAGACTTTGGAGTGCTAGCTTCAGAAAATAAAAATTTTCTGAAAAATTCAATGAATTCAGAAAATTTGGATATAAAGCTCTCCAATTAGATCGTAGGAAAGGAGCTTCCTATTGTTATTCCTATTCAATCAATGCTATTTAATTTCCAAAATGGGATTTTGTACTCAGAATGACTAAACTGACCTGCTGCTCTTTTACTCCCAGTTCATGAACAGCCTTCTGGCGGGCTTTCTCCACAGAGTCACATGACTCCACTAACGACTGGTTTTCTCTCTTCAGAGCAGACGCTTCACTACGCTCATTGTCCACCTGCAGAGTGAGACAAACGGACAAATGCAATAACAGAAACAACATTTATTCACAAGAGGTTAAACTTCTTCAACTGGTTGCTGCCCCACTACACCTACTGCCCTCTTGGAGAAGAAATGGGAAGGTTGACTGAATGTTGGAAATTAAGTGATTACATCCAATTAACACTGTCTATCCATGAATCCATTCAAATATACGACTGATCATTTTTTACTACTACTAATTTATGAGTGAAACTTTTTTTTTCTGTGGGGCTCCATCCAATGTGTATAGCTAAAACTGCCTCTGGGTCCTTTCATACTATAAGTTGTCATCTATATTTATTTGCGTATTTTTTACATTTCATAAATTCTTGTCTTTGCTACTACAGATATCCACTTTAATATCCACACTGATAACACCGACCATTAATGTGCCACAGAATTCTTGGAACTGCTACAATGCTTCAACTTCACACACATAAACACATCAACTTCCCCACTCACAGCCGTGGTCACATCCTGGATTTGGTCTGCTCCACTGGTCTCACAATACATCAACTCTCCAGCCTCAACCTCAATATCGCTGACCACCTGGCAATCACCATGGATGTTGACATCCCTATCCCAATCCCAAAAGTCAAACACATAGTAATATCCTTCAGAAATCTCAAATCCATCTCCCCCTCAGCTCTTTCTGCCTCTCTTGCCAGTAAAATGTCTGCCTCTCCTCCCCCGCTGTCTGATAATCCCTCCGATCCTGTCAGTTATTATAATGACACACTCTCCTCCTGTACTGAGTCAGCTGGCCCCCATTAAAAACAAAACAGTCTCATTCACACACTCGGCTCCTTGATATACTCTTGACTCCATGAAATGAAATCCCGTTAAGCGCCAGCACAAATGACTCTGCAAGAAAACTGGTTTAACAGTGCGCCTCCAAGCCTACATAGACTACCTTCAACAATACAAAGACGCAGTCCAGTCCACCTACTACTCACACCTCATACACTATGGCTCCACCAACCCCAAGGCTCTCTTTTCCACAATAAACAAACTTCTCAAACCCAGCACCAACACCTCCAATTCCTTGACAGTTAACAAGTGCAACTCTTTCCTTTTATTTTTCTAAACTAAAATTGACAACATCTACAGCAACTTGACCACCTCTCGCTCTCTCAACAACCCCCACCAACAATCAGCCCCTGTCAAAGTTCTCCCCTGTGTCCCCAATGGAGCTGTCCAACCCTATGGAAGGAATGAGAAGTTCCACTTGTGTTCTGGAACCCATCCCATCCAGTCTTGTAAAGGACTGTCTCCCAGTTATCTCCTCACTCATTACAGAAATCATTAACTTCTCCTTTAGCTCTGGTTCAGTCCCCCATACACTTAAACTGGCACCCCCATCTTCAAAAAACCTGGACTCAACCCTGATATCATAAGCAACTTCCGTCCCATCTCCAATCTCCCCCTTCTGTCAAAAATACTGGAACGTGTTGTCACCTCCCAATTCAAAGCTCACCTCACCTCCAACGACCTGTTCAAACCATTTCAATATGATTTCCATTCACAGCACAGCACAGAAACAGTGCCCCTTAAAGTCAGCAACAACCTCCTCCTTTCCTCAGACTCTGGCCACCTAAGCATTGTCATCCTCCTTGACCTCACTGCAGCTTTTATCACCATCAACCACACCATTCTTCTCTCACACCTTGAATCCTCCCTCAACATCACCAGTACTGCCCTCTCCTGGCTTAAGTCATATCTCACAACCAAACAACAGTTCATCAGTATCAACAACTGCACCTCCTTCACTGCTCCTCTGTCCCAAGGCGTCCCCCAGGGTTCGGTGCTTTGTCCTCTGCTGTTCATCCTTTTTTTTACATGCTCCCCCTTGGTAAAATCATAGAGGTTGTCATGGTTTCCACTTCAACTGCTACGCCAATGACGTACAACTCTACATTTCCACTAAATCCATCACCACAACAGCTTACGACCAATTACCTCACTGAAATCATGGATGCAAGCCAACTTCTTCAAACTAAATTGAGATAAATCTGACATGATCATCATCGGTCCCAAATCCCTTATCAAAACCACTCACAACTTCTGCCTCACCGTTGATAACGCCGCTCTGTCTCCCTCCCCACACAACCTTCTCTAGAGCTTCCCCCTACCTCTGGAACTCCCTCCCCAAACACATCAGAGACTGCATCGATCCATGTCCATATCATTAATCAAAACTCACCTATTCAGAATTATTTTTAATGTGTGATATATGTTGTATGTTATATGTTTTTGGTGTGTTGCTTGTATGTTTATTTTAACTTGTGTAGTCTTTGTGTACTTGAAAAGTGCTCGATAAATAAAATGTATTATTACAGGGGCAGACTTCCATGAATCCAGCATTGAAGGGTTTGAATACTCTCAACTAACAGTTTTACCCCAGCAATTATATTAACCAAAAACATATTCCAGCCATGCTTTTAAGTTCCATCAAGCAGGACTAGCTTGAATTTTACATGTTATATACTGCTTCTAAGAAAACATTATAGAATACCACCCATTTATGTTACCATTGCAGAAAAAAAAACTATCTATGGGTCATTCTTTAATATTTTGATGTTGCCCTTACTCTGCTACACGCTGTCTCAGTGTAATACTTCTGATAGTAAAAAATAGTGTCGGTAGACTCAGTCAATCATAAGTCCACCAATCCACTCACAAACACTGACCTTTTCCTGTCTGTTTTTGCAATCCAGCCTCTAGTGTCTAGCTATGATTGCTTGAGTCTATGTCTTGATGCATGCTCAATAACCCGGGTAAGGAAATCCCAGAAAGTTGAATCAGTTCCTCTGGACACAACATTTAGCAGGAGCAATATTTCATCACTCATCTAAGTGACTTCGTCAGTCTCAGCTGACTGCAGGTATCCCCCAACCTTATAAAACAGCACAGAGCATAATGACTGAAACCATCGATCGGTTTCATATGCAAATTGCCGTGACCATTAACTAGAGTTACAAAGGCCATGTGTGCTATTCACAGAGGATTAGGGAATAGCAGTGATTACAACTATTCCCCAGTCCTTTGTGAATAGTACACATGACCATTGTAATTGTAACTCTAGTTAGTCACTTAGATGAGTGATGAAACGTTTCCCCCCACTAAACGTTGTGTCCAGATGAACTTATTCAACTTTCTGGGGTTTCTGAGTCTTCTCTTCAGCTCCATCTGCCCACCCATCAATCCATCCACCACCACCTGCACCTCACCACAGACCTTTTGCTTTTGTTTCTGCAGTGCAGCCTCCAGTGAATCCAGCTGAAACTGTTTCTGGGTCCTCTCCTTCTTCAGTTTGTCCAGCTGGGACTCTATCTCCTGGATCTTCTGGAGGGCTTTCCCTGGAAGACCATCCTTCCACTCCTCTACTGCCCAACTCATGGCGTAGAGCCTGGTCAAATGAGTATCAACTGAATCTAAAAATCAGAAAATAAATCATGAAATCCTATTGAATCCATTTTTTTATCATAAACCCCATCACAAAGAAAGGAAAAAGAGACCCTCCGAATAATATCAGTAAACCAGCTCTAAAGACTTGTTGACAGTACTGAGAGTATTAACTGGTCAAGCCCAACAGCAGTACGATGAAATAAAGCAGTGTTTCCCAATCCAATTCTCAAGGTCCCCCGTCTTTCAGATTGTCATTGTAACCCTGCTTGTACTTACTCAGCTAATCAGCACTTAATAATGTCAGATTTGGCACACCAGGAATAATTAGATACTGTGATATGATTGGTTGAGTGAGTAAAAACAGGTCTATGTGTGCAGGGTTACAATGTAAATCTGCAGGACAAGGGGCTTGAAGGCTGGTTTGGGAAACACTGAAATAAAGTTCATTTGAATGCAAAAATCTAAAAAAAATTGGTGTTTTATTTGATGTCTAAAATTATTGTAATTGAAATTGAAAATTGCAATCAAATAGGGTAATTTATCTATCACCTAATCACCACGCCAAATTAATCTCCAGTCTTTTGTGCAACAGCTCCAGGCATGTTTCCTCTGTTTTCATTCCACTTGTCAGCTTTCCTAAAATAAATCTTCCAATTTATTTTGAAATGTTTTGAAATGTGACTATTATCGTGAACCCTTATGATCTGGGTAAACAAAAAACATTGCAACTGAAAATAAATGGAGTAATGTGTCCGTAAGACTTCCAGTACAGAAATCATATCCCTGAATTTAACATGTGATAGAGCAATGAAACAACACATCAGGGATGATCATGTAATGTTTATTATATGAGCCTTTTAAACTTTTAATTTAAAAAAAAAACAACACAGAAGCAACACAGTAGTGAACACACAACATTCGTGTAAGGTGGGAACAAATCAGTGATGGGCAGTATTTCAATTAAATGTATTTAAAATACATATTCAATTACTTAATATGTCATTTTATCCTCAAATAAGACCATTTTTATCCCCAGGTTTAAGCTGTAAAAAAAAAACAAAAAAAACAAAACTGTACAACGATTAGCCTAATCACAGTCTCTGGCTAAATGCAAGTGAATTACGTGACATGTCCTTTCGGGTCCAGCAACACACTCACTGTGAACTACTGCATTTTATTTGCGTACCTTGTTACCAGTAGCTTGAGGAAAGAAGCTGCTTTGGTGTTTGGTGCAAATTTCCCTAAGGCAAGCTTTCTGAATGACTCTAAAATGCAACAGAAGAAAAGAGCGATTGGCAAACACGTGCCCTATACATAGCCGCGGGGAAGTAGGGGTGCTGATGGTGCTGCAGCACCCCCTGGCGTGGAGCCCAAGAAAAATTGGGGGGGGGGGGGTCAAAAATAAATAAATAAAAATGTGAATATTGTATTTGAATTGTATCGAAATCGTTTCTGCCTTGGATTGATGCAGGCATGTATGACTGCAATCGTGAATATGTATGTACACATGGCTAAATGTGACTTCTTTCACATGTAAATGTATCCATTATTTATCTTATTATGCATGTGTTATTGTGGGTGGCTGGGGTGTTTGTGTAAAAGAAGAAAAATGGAAATAGTCTAAGTACATGCCTATTGTATTTTGCGCTTGTTAACATCTCCAAATAAAAAGATTATCCAAAAAAAAAAAAAAAAAAAAAAACATTCATTGGAAACATTAATGACTTGACTGTAAAAAGTAAGTGACCTAAGCCACAATGACAACAAGCAACAATTGTCTCATGACGGCATCTGTCAGTGTGACTCAGTCAGGTCAAGTGTCTGAACACCAGTCCAAATGGTGCAAAAATGCATTTCTGAATTTTTTTGGGAAGCCCAAAAAAGACAAAAAGAGATTGAGCCTCGAGGTAGTGGATCAAGCGGAGGAGGAAGCAGACTTGGAGCCTAAGCCGAGTAGGCCTACCAGCAGCAGCTGCAGCACCCCCGACGCGACCGCCACACCTGCCCCGTGCCCAGGAGCCATACTAATTCAAGCTAATGTCACGGCAGTACCAAGACAAAATGCTAGCGTTAACATGGTTTCAGTCGAGGCAATCACTCCACACCAAGCAATCAACTTCAGTTTTCCTGGAAGGCAGTTTGGAAAAGAGACGTTTTCTCATTCATTCAATGCAAACTGGTTCAACAAATGGAGGTGGCTGCATTATATTGAGGAAGGTGATTGCGTTGTCTGTTTTAGCTGTGTGAAAGCAGTGAAGAAATGTTTCATCAATGAAGATAGTGTAAGGTTTGACAGCAGTTTTGTCAAGGGAGGCTTCACAAACTGGCAGAAAACCATAGAAAAATTCAACGAGCTTGAAAAGTCTAAACTTCACAGTGATGCCATTCAAAAAAAAAATCACTGCTCTGCAAAACACCCCTTTTATCTGACGCTGTCTGCCGAACTCAAGACTCAACAAGGCATGTTTTGAAGCTGATGTTCAGGTCAGTGCTCTTCCTGGGAAAGAAGGGGGTGGCTTTTCGGGGTGATAGCACCCGTGATGGCATTTTGTATGAACTAATGCTTGAACGTACCTCCAACCTCCCAGGTGAGAGACATTGGATTGAGAGGAGAGATAACTAGCTCTCAGACACAATCCAGAATGAAGTCATTCAACAGTATACCTGCGCTATTCAACGTGAGATTGTATCCCGTGCCCGAAATAGTCCGTACTATGGACTCACAGCTGATGGTACCACCGACTCCAGTACAATAGAGCAGTTCTCATTGACGCTGCAGTATGTGGATGAGAAATTGGAGATTAACTCTGAATTCATTGGATTTTACAATGCCCCCGACAGCAGCGGAGAGACCCTGTTCAAGTGCATCAAAGATGTATTTCTCAGGCTGAACATCCCAATTGAGCGTCTCCATGGATATTGTTTTGATGGAGCTTCTAACATGTCAGGACTGTTTTCAGGTGTTCAGGCATGGCTAAAAGAAACATGCCCTGAGTCCCTCTTCGTCCACTGTGCCAAACATTCACTTGACCTAGTTCTTCAGGAGGCTGCGCGTGGGGTGGGTCTCATTGCTGATTCAATTAACTTTGTTCAGGGCATAGCTGTGGTAATCCGTGAATCAGCAAAAGCCAAGGAGCTCTATGAGTCCACGTTTGGCTGCAATGAGATAGTTACCATACTGGCCATATGTCCCACAAGATGGTGCATACAAACAGTAGCTATCAAACCTGTGTAGTGTCTACAGAGAAATCATCAAAACACTGGAGCAGCTTAAAAATGACAGAAGTGTGAGGGGAGAGACCAGAGCTAAGATCGGCAGTCTGCTCACGCATTGTAGGCTAAAATCTACAATGGCCTCCTCTGTTGTGAAGCAATATTCGAGCCGTGCGAGTCGGTGGCCAGGAGTTTGCAGCATACCAAAGCCAGCGCACTGGACACCCTTTGAGTGTGCCGAACTGCTTGGAAGGCGCATTGAGGCCCTTCGGGATGATACAGTGGTGGATAACATGCTAAAACAAACTGTAACCAACACAGGACTTAAAATGCCAGGTGAGCACAGGGTGACAAAAACCCCCGCCCGTTATCGACACACAGCAGAGCCAGAGGCAGACGCACAAGTTGCGCAATACTCATGGAGACGAGAGTTCTATGAAGCTGTGGACTTGGTCACAGCAGAAGTAAAGAGGAGATTTAATCAAGATGGTATGAAAACAGCAGCTCTCAGAGAAAAGGTGCTTATTAGGGCAGCCAACAAGGAACAAATCGTGGATATAGATTCCCTTCACCTTCCCTTGCACTTTGACAAAGCATGACTGGAGATCCAGCTGAAAATGATGGGAGATCTCTGCAGTGATTCTCCCAAGACAGTAAAAGACATCGCAACAACCAAGTCTAAACTCCATCCACAAACAAGGGCTCTTTTCAACGAAGTTGAAAACCTCATCAAACTCTGCCTAAGTCTCCCCATCTCGGCTGCTTCATCAGAGAGGACATTTTCCACTCTCTGCCGTCTGAAGACATGATTACGCATGCATGTTCATGGAGATATATTGGACAGTTTGGACATTGATGCCCTCATGAGGGACTTTATCAGCACCAACCAAGAAAGAAAAGCCATGTTTGGAGATCTGCATGCAGGCCGTCAGTAAGGCAAGACAATTATATATTTCTTGATTGGAGATTGTGGCTGATAGGTCTATGTGTATGGGTTAATTTTTATATGCTGTCGCGGTGCAGCCTGCAGTTGTGTTTGGAGATTGCATGTGGCTGATAGGCCCATGTGTTATTATATGTTGCCCGTGGAATTAGATACCACACAGGACACAATTACTTCCGGGGTTCTTGTAGCTTTAATTTTATTGTTTGAACCTTCGAATGCAGATCGTTTTACTGAGTGCATAAATTCCTGTGTCTTTCGAGCAAACAGCTCATAAATGTTCACAGATGTGGCAACTTTAACAGAAAAGATTTTAAAAGGAAAATGATAAATACAAAATACAAAATACGGTGCAAAATACGGCAGTGGACTATGTATGTTAAACAGGGTTTAACAAAGACATGTGGAACTTCCTGAAGATTGCGCAACTTCTCACTCTGTCAGTTACCTTTAAACAGAATTAAAATGCATATAAAACCTTTACATTTCCCTTACTACCCAAATACAATGGCATGGTGTGGCTTTATGCACGCCAACATTACCTTGTCATGCCTGCAATGGCGAACAGTGGTCGACGGCTCACGCCCAAAATCACCGAACATCCAGTAGCGTCTAAATCAAACCATCGTGTCAAATTACCAACATACAATATTGTTTGGAATAATGTTACAGGTATATTTCACAAGATATTTACACCTACTTACTACGGAGTCAGAGCACCGTCACACCGCAATCTTCAGGTGGTTCACGGAAGAAAAAAGAAAGAATACCCAAGATGCACTTGGATAACTTGCAGAAAGAGTACCCAAGATGCGCTTGGATAACTTGCACGGAGTTACAATAAAAGTCCGCAAAACTGCCACTTACTGGTCAAAACATGCATGACAACCAAAACTATAAAAATACACTCACAATCTGCTTCACAATTTAAATACATCAAATGACATTTTACATGGCTTGACAGTGTAACAATTACATATATTAACAGGTAAACTATACTAAATTTAAGAGGAAAATCATTTAACATATTTAACAGATTTACCACCCAGCCACAATAGGTTAATTTTTAAGCTATATGCAGCCGCGGCGCAGCCTGCAGTTGGAGATTGTGCTTTGGCAATAGACATACATATTGCGTGTGTTTATATGTTTGTTTTTTTATGCTGCCGCCGAGCAGTCTGCATTTGTGTAGTGATGTGCTTTTATGTGTCATGCATAAATAAGTGTTGATGTTCAGCATCACAGTCGGTGTACAAGCACTCCGTATAGAAAAGCAGCGCCCATAACAATAGGCCTGGTACCACCGTGTGTCTGTGTGTGAGAGAGAGAGTCTATTTGTCCCTCAGCAGTAACTAATCTCGCAGTCTAGTCATTTATCAACGTTTTACTTAAGTGTCTAGGCTATGCACAGTCATAACGTCAATCCTGACAAAATGCGACCACCCCCCTCTTTTTTTTCTCAGCCCCCCTACTCAAAATACATTCCCACAGCTATGGCTCTGTAACTTGCAAATATACTTACTAGCTAGTAATGTTAGCATACCAGTTAACGTCACAGACATTATTAGTCATCATATGGGATGCTTCATTGGCGAGATTAATTGTTAGCAACTTCTGTAACTCGGGAAAAAATTAATTTCTAGCATAGCTACAGGGAAATAGCTCACGCGACCCTCTATTATGTGAGTTGTTAGTGTTTTTTGAATACTGTTGGTTTTAAGTTGCAACTGGTAGGCCTAATCAATTTAATGGTATCTTTTTTTTTTTGGTGAAAAACAAGCTAACAACAAACAATACTGGGATTTCAGGTCACCATTTTTCATATTTTCTTTTCCCCACCCACCCCCTGCACCTCAACAAAAGCATACAATACAAAGAAAAAAATATATATATAAAAAGGGGAAGACACCGATAACCATTGTCTCCCCCCAACAGCTAACATGAAAATATCCTTCTCGTTCATACGAGGATATTGCGCTTTTAAAGAGGCTTGGAGTTAATGTCGGGACGACGGGGGGGGGGGGCACATCATGCAGAGCATCGCACAGACAATCAGTTTAGAATTGAGAAAAATTGAAGGCAGCTGAATTTTGGGGCGTGATGTTTGATGGATCAGAAGACATAACACAGGTGGAACAGGAAATTGTGTCTGTGTCTAGCTACGGAGAGTTTACGTCAGATTTCCTTGGATTAATTAATTTGGGTGTGAACCGAGCGGCATAGGACATAGCGAACGGACTGGAGCAACACTTCCATACTTGTGGTTTAGGGGAAGACGAAGTTGGTCTCGGTGGGTACAGACAGAGCAGATGTCAATGTTGAAGTTTACAATGGGGTCGTTCCCAAATAGCATCAGATGGTGGCGATCGGGGATTCCCTTATGTATATTCTGTGTACTGTCCACACCCTCGAGAACTGCACAAAGTCAGCTGATCACATTGTACCATACTGTGAGACATGTAATCGCTCTGTTGTCATGTTGCTGAGCTTTGATTTACAGAAAGGGGGCGCAAAAAGAACAGAACAGCTAAAGAAGATATGTGATGAGAATGGCATTGCCTTTGTGAAACTAGGAAAGATTCACAACATCAGATGGTCTTTATGGGGGCAAGAGACTCTGTTTAAAATATGGAGGCTATTACCTGCCATTCAGATTCAAGTGGCCACAAGTGATGACAGTGACCTAAAAAACATCTGCACAGAGCGTTTTCAGTGTTTCCTATCCAACATGCTTGACACTGGAAACATTTTACAGTTTATCTGCTTCAGGTTCCAGCAAGATAAATTGACTATTGGTGAATGCAAAGATGTGCTCATGGTAGCTGCTAGACAGCTGACATTATTGCTTGTCAGTGAAGGCAAGTACAGGAAAGAGACGGTTTCAAATGCTGATGCTGACAGGGACATGGCTGATGTATTGAGAGGTCTAATTCATGAGTTTGAAAGCAGATATGAATCCCTTAAGTCATGTGATTGATCCTTCAACTCGGCCTAAAGAAATGCAAGACCTCCACAGTTGTAGCAACACAACACTAACTAACATTCTCCAGCAATATGAGGCCAGCTTTTGACGGAGACTCCACTGTAAGAGAATGGATGTGTTTAAAGCAAGCAGGAAAATGTTTGGTAGCCTGCCTCCTCTGTGTATGACTTGGTCAACACAGTAAAGATAAGTAATCCAGATAGTTACTCCAACATTCATAAAGTCCTTCTGTTGTCCCTTACACTGCCTTTGAGCAGTGCTGCATGTGAGGGGATTTTTCGCATCTCAATATAGTAATAAAAAGCAAGTACAGATCCCGCCTGCCAGACTCTTGCCTCTCATCCCTGATGCACATCCACTTGTCTAAGATAACAGAGGCTTTCGACCCGAAGTCAGCTGTGGACTTATGGATGCAAACAGCTAATCACAGACTCAACCAGGGAGAAGGGAGTATGCCTACATCTTCACCTGCCATGTTTGAAAGAGGGGAAGACAGTGAAGAGAGCAGTCAGGAGGATAGTGATGACAACAGCTTGTAGGATAACTGTGTTTTATATATGTATGTACGTATTATATATATGTAATTTTTGTATGTTTTTTCTATTGTTTTTGTATTGTTTGTATTATCTTGCGTTGGGAAAAAAGTAGATGACTAATAAAAACAATTGATCACAAAGAGACACCAATCATAATACATAAAATACATAATAAATATACAGAATTGTCATTGGTAGAGCCTAAATGTGGTCTAAAATGAACATTTTCCTGCAACAAATTAATTCTAGCGTAATTTTGGAATGTCTACAGTTTTGTGACTTCAAAGTGGGGTCACGAGCCAAAAAAGGTTGGGAACCCCTGAGGTAGAGTTTGATTTCCTTAAGGAGTACTGCAGAGTCCTCAAGCCCATTCCTATTAACCACCTTCAAGGTCAGACCTCATGCTACTATGGTCAGCTCATACCTACCCTCTTTGTTGTTCAGGCATTACCTACATTACCTGCAAGCTTCAAACCTGCAGAACTGCTCGCATATCTTGCAAGCCACCATAGCTGGCTTTAAGAAAAAATTCAGTAGCTTCTTACAGCTGAAGACTGATGTCAATGAAGCCTTCCTGGCTACAGCAACCCACCCGTTGTTCAAGATAAGGTGGTTGCCTCCCAAACTAGCTGCAGAGAAGAAGAGGATACATCACCTCTTTCTGCACTCAGCTGAAGAGCTTAGCCTTGTGTCAGCAAGTGAGACTGCCTCATCAAACATCACTGAAGAGAATGAAGACGATTTCTTCATCTTCTCTGACCAGGGTACAGGTAAACTGCTCTCACTTCAGTGTCTTAATGTTAAACTGCAATTTCATGATTTAATAATCAAAAATTAATATTCATCAATTAAAAAATAAATGAGTATCTAGTTTCATGTCACGTTTTTAAATATTTTTGTGATATTAAAAAAATCATTGAATTTAATGTAAATTCATAACAACCTTGTTTCCCTGTTTGCCTCAACTGTTTCCAGTCCCAACAAAAGGAACTGAGAGGCAGTTGGGCAGAAAGATGTTGCCCAGCCACAGCAAAGCAGAGTTGGAGTCACTTCACTTTCTGAAGAACCCCAGAAAGGACCTGTCCTTGCTGGATTCATATCAACTGATCAAGCTACTCTTTGTGAGATTCAGCACCACTTAGCCATCATCGGCATCAGTTGAGCATCTCTTCTCCTTTGCAGGCATGGTTTACCACCCTCATAGAAGGCGACTAATAGCTGAACTAATGGAGAAATTAGTTATGCTGAAAAACAACTAAAACGGAAATGTAAAAAATAAATTGTCAGATATTAGTTGTGCTTTAAAACAACTAAAACAGAGATGGAAGGACTGCAGTGTTAGGGGGTATACAAAGGAGTATACTATTTTTAGGTTGTTGCTGGCATTGGGGGGAAGGGGGTGCTTCTCTTTCTCTTCTACTATTTTGTACTGTCTCATACTCTGCTGTATTGGTACTGATATATCTTTTGAACTCGTTCAATTGGTTGCTTGTAAAGTTGGGAGATCTCAGAAATTTACTTACTCCACTGCACTTATATTTATTGCTCTTGAAAAAGACATGTGCTAAATGCCCAGTCTTATTGTCTTCTGAAAGAACTAGTGCATCACTGTGACCTAATTGTTCAGTTCCCCCAGTTGCATTCTAATTGGTTGTTCACTCAGTCAGTCAATGGTCGCTTTGACTGACAAAAACCACCCAGGAAGCACCCCTCATGCCTCTTGCCTCCAAGATATCCTGATTAGCCACTTCAAATCTATGATATGGGGAAATTAGCAGAGCTCATCTTTTCAATGAAGACAGGAAGAAATGGAAATGGATGATCCGCTGTGGCGACCCCTAATGGGAGCAGCTAAAAGTAGTAGTAGATCTTTTCAATGTAAGGGGGTGAAGGTCAGACCCATATTGATGCTATTAAATGCCTAAAATGTGATACCAGTTTGTATAGAATGTATTTTTGCATTTTAAAATTACTTGTATTTTAATTAAATACATTTTCTCATACGAGTATTTTGTATTTTATTTTGATACATTTGATGAGCAAGTATTTGTAATAATATACTTTTGACGTATTTGTGCCCATCTCTGGAACCAACAAATGTGAGCCAGTGTAGTTAAATCGAAATCTCCAGTTTTAAAAATGACTTTTTTAAAGAAAAAAAAAGTAAACAGGTCCATGCAACTTTTTATCTATACGTTTCTCTATTGCAGCCAGATTCTAGGGTATAGTGCTTATACATAGAATATCATTTGCCATGAAACAATGGTGCAATTTTTCATGTTAATATGCAAGACATGAAGTATCACTTGTATGTATTCATTGTTTTATTTACTGATTGTTGCACTTTTGCAGGTTACTGGCAAATAGTCTTGTAAGAATTTGATGGCACATTGGCCCATCTTAGATGTGTCGGCCTACAACGCGTTTGTGGTATGGATAGAGGTAAATCCAGGCTGGAAGCAAGGAAAATCCTTCAAGAGGAGACTATTCCTAGAAGAGTTGGGGAAAGCCTTGGTGGCGCCAACACCTTCCTCAAACACCATCCTCTGCTGGATTGGTGAGAGATATACAAGGGCCAGAAAAGTCGAAAGGAAGAGGTGCAATCTGTATGCACCAAGGGATGTCAAAACGAGCTTTATGTGCCATAAATGCAGTGCATATATTTATTTGCAAGGCACATGCAACAACCACCACGTATTGTCCAACATGTGCATGAGAACACAAAAAATTTAACGACCATTGATTGATAGATTGTGAACATTTTAATGTTTTGTTATTGTTAGTAATGCTGTTATTGTTACTGTTCTTTAATGTGTTCAGACATTTATTTTGTAATATGGGTAAGTTTTCATGTGTAGTTTTGGGCCTATGTCAGTTCTTTGCTAATAAAATCACACCAGTCAATCTTGACCAAGAACACAACAGATTTTATTTTGTGCCACTATTTTCAAAACAAACGTCCTTGTTAAAATTTGATACAAAGTAGTCTGTGATAAATTACACAAAATGTTTCATCTAAGTATTTGTTATAGTCAAAATAATCCATACATTATGTTTTGTTTTTTTTTTATTCAAAAACGAGTTGTATCAGGGCAGGTCAATGAGGTCTACAGACCATAAATAGCAAATTGAAGTTCAAAACGTGTAATGTTCACAAGAACGTAAGTTGATAAATACTAAAACAACATTAGGTTTTATCATATGTACTATTATAGATTATAATCAGCTATAATGGGGCGGTCATTTTGGACCGGGAACACAAAATTAATTTAAATGAAACGAACACAACAGGAGGGCTAGATGAACTAATCAAGGTTAGCTGTGCCGCTGTTAACTGTTGGAATGCCGCTTTGCTATAAGGCACGGTTGAAATTTTCAAAACGTTACTTATTAAAATGTTAATGTAATATTATATAATGTTAGTATACTCGCTTTCTTAAGATAGCTGAAATCAAATGATGCTAGGAGGTTAATGCTAGCTTGGTTCTGCAGGCTACTTTAAAATTAAAACGGACAGGCTAAAGACGAGCCTTGACACTAAACGGTTATTAAATTGCAAGTCAGGCAGACATTGATTTCAGCCACAAACTTTGATGTGAGACGACACACAACACTAACATTCGGACATACACTTACTTTGGGCGCGACGACTCTCATACAATCACAAGCTGGTACGTCCGAATTGAAACTGAAAAATTCAAACTGAGCGGAATGAAAAAGAGGGCAATCCCATTGGTTTGCTGTCGTGACGTCACCATAATGCACCTGATTGGACAACTCATTTGGAGACTGGTTCATATCGTCCCGCGGGCTTCCGGAGGGAGTGTTGAAGGAAGGCGTGGATGTGTACATAGATACTCCGCAATGGCAAACTGAAAAAAAAACCTCTTTTGAGGCAACGGCTGAAAAAAATGGAGAACTTCAGATTTGAAATAATTATACAACTGTTTTAATCCAAATGGTTGTTTTATTTGCAATGAAATTGGGTAATGTTTTAAAAGTTGTATGACTGGGTGAAGAATCTGTCCGACAGATATCTCACCCAGGCGGAGAGGGAAAGACATCCTTGCTTAGGGGCTGAATTTTGCTGTCACGGCCGAGGCAGATCCCACTAGCGAAACTGATCACAGCCACGGAATCGGCGATCTGTAAAAACAACATCGCGGACCCGATTCACAGAGGATTTGGAAATGTTTGCAATCACATCATGTGTGACGAGGGAACGATCATGCCTGAACTGAGGCGCGTGGGGGGTGGTTACAAACATTCCCAAATCCTCTGTGAATAGTACACATGGCCATTGTAACTCTAGTTAATGGTCACGGCCATATATGAAACTGATAGTTGGTTTCGGGCAACACAGTACCGAAAGGCAACAATTTGTACACTCTTGAGTAAAATTAACACTCAGGAAGTTAAATGAACACTCAGGATTTTACTGTTGTTTATAAGGGTGGGGATACTTGCAATCAGTTGAGACTGAAGATGTCACTTAGATAAGTGATGAAACGTTTTGCTCAGTAAATGTTGTGTCCAGATGAACTAATTCAATTGTCTGTGATTTTCTTACCTGTATTATTGAGAATGCATAGACATATTTGCACACAGGTCTTATTGCCACTGTTTGTTTTATAAAAAAGAAAAATCAGTAGGGATGGTGTGAACATCCCACCTTCAAAAATACAAACAACTGTGGCCATAGGCCTATTTAACTATGAAAGCTTTTCTTATACATAGTGTGTGTGTGTGTGTGTGTATATATATATATATATTTAACTATGAAAGCTTTTCTTACACATAGTGTGTGTAAAAGTCCTTTGAAAGCTTTTGAACTTAGCTCTGGGCCCTAAGGGAATGGAAACAGGGATGGCAATTATACAAAGGGCTTGTTATTGTCAGTTTGTTTAATAACAGGGATATGGCATCCTTTGACCCCCCCCCCTCAAATGGACCCCGCTTACAGCCCCACACAATATGTCAAATCAGCCAAAGGACAACCTCTCTGGAAAGATGGCACCAGCATCACAATGCCATCATGCAACTGTTATTTTAAAGTGATTGTATAGATTATATAAACAGAATTAATTTAATGTAAAATGTGACTTATTAAACCAAGACCTCTAATTGTGGACACGGTTTTTGATGATAAGCAGGGAAATTATAGTGATTTTAATTGTGAATTATGCATGCAAACAGTCTATAGCCATCTTTATATCAGTTGCGATACATCCGGTGAATGTGTTCTGAAATCGAGTGCTGTACACTTGAACCTCTCATAGCCTTTGTAGCAAGTATACATCAAGTACAAAGATTTAGACTGTCATGGTGCTCACAAAAGAAAATCAGCAAAATTTGTGTTTAAACATTTTACTTCTGGGGCCTTTGCCTTTTAGGCTACATTTTAAAATGGGTGGAAAGAAAATTTGAACATACAGTGACAGTTTTTGTATTCATGATCTTCCCCACATCCGTCTTTTTTGTTTGTTTTGAACAAAATTCTGATTAACTTTTGATAATCCCAGAAAGCCCAATATGTCAAATACACAAGACTTTGTAATGAATGAAAGCAGTCTACACAACAAACCAAGCATCATGTCAGCAGTTTATTGAGTTCCACCGACATGGTACAGGAAGAATCAGAGGCTCAGAATTTGTTTTGCATTCCATTGGAGTACCATTCATGCCTGATAACTGACACATTACCAGGCAACTACAAAAACAACCGACAACACTGAACAACGTATTAAATTCTGTTTTTAGGATGGATTTACAATGGATAAATACCTGGGTCTCAATATTTTTAACTCATGTGGCACAGAATTGATCTTTCATTGTCATTTAAATAGCAGGGAGAAAAATCCCATATCAAGGACCCCCATGCTCCCCATCTAATCAGAAATTAAAAAGATCAAATCTGTGCAATAAATGGTTCAGATATTTTTTAGTTCATGTAAATCAGCCTAAAATCTTCCCTTTCACTGTGACTTTTCTCTGCTAAAGAAATCTTGCACAAGATGAATGTTATCAAAGTTTTTTTTGGTGACCTGGAGAAAGCTTTGGGGTAGGCACCCACCAGATGCATTTTTGCAGGCAACATTGTGAGCTGGTCATCATAGTGTTGCTGTTTGGGCACAAGCTATTAATGAAAACTGCTTGTTTTCAGAGCTCAGCAGCCCACTAGCTCATGCTATACTTGAAAGTGCATCAATAGTAAATAAAAAAGAGAGAAGAAAAGCATTGAAAAAGAAAACAGCATTGGGTACAGCAGTAACGTCAGCTCCTTGGTCAGAGGCATGGTGAAAAGAAAGAAGGCCAGCTGGCCGGCTCACAAGAGGGGGATCAATCTATATGATGAATGACATCATTTAACATCAAAATAATTTAAAATAAATAACCAAAAATGATGATTGAAAGTTAACAGTAACTTGTGCCATTGTAAAAATGCCTTTTTACAGTACACATTTGAAACTTAACACATTTTCTCCAGATCTCTACTCCACTTTCTAAACAAGGAAACAATGGAAAAAAAATAATTTGGACAACCTGGGGGCAGCATGCTTCAAACCACTGCACCATAAACATCGGACTCGAGTCAAATCTACAAGAGTAAATGCAACAGGCAGCAGACTATTTATGGACCTGGCTTTCCAAAAGTACTTCAGTAGTAAGGGCCTTGATACAAAGGTAGCAGTTTGAGAAAATGTAAATGGGCACTTTAGCCATAATTTCTGGGGAAGAAAAAATGTCAATCATGCTTCCTTTCTGCCAAAGGAAACATTTACTCAATGGTTAATCATATAAATCATGGTCTTTTGATCATGTCAGTCAATTTGGCTTATAACAATGTAAAGACGATCTTATAAGGGAGAGAGGTAATGAAAGAAGCCTGCATTCTCTGACTCCAAGCAAATATCAAATCTGTCTTTCTTTTTAACTTTAAATAGAAAAACATGTGAGCGCACTCTCTTGACAAAGAGGCATCAAAAGCTACAATGTTTTGCCTTTTTTTCCTCACAGCAAAAGAACTCTGACCCTTTATCTCTGGTCAGGTCATAAAGCAAGTTATTTGTTAAAAGGATTTACAGCTTATTCCTTGTCAGTCAAACCTCGGATCCCTCTGGTCAAAAGCCATACTTGGGATGGGGGGTTAAAACCCGAAAACATGCAATCTCGCTTACAGTTCCCTAAAACAGGCAAAACGGAAATGTAAGATGAACAAAACAATCCAGTAGCATATTTATGATTAGGTAATTGCATTCTTCTCTCCTTTGCTACAGAGTGCATAATGCATGGTCATAGTAATTTGTTCAGTTTTAAGAACAGTTGATAAAACCAGAACTATTCCTAGACACTGGACATTTTCCACTGTAGGCATACAGTTGGTGTGCCTTCTTTAAATATCACTGCAAGATGCATTCACTGCAAATAAACAATAATGCCCTCCATAATATAACCATTGTAAGATGTTTAATTCTCAAAAACAGCTGGTATAGAATCTGAGGTTATAGGACAACAGCACTGGAGGAAGGTTATGGAGCTAAAATGGCTGCAATTAAAAAATGGCCAAACAAGTCTGTTTATGGGTTGGATTAGAACCACAGAACATGGTGAATGATTCTTGACTGAGCAGGAAATAAACACTGGCAAAAACACAACAGCTTGGAAAATGTCTTTATGCGTGCTCAATAATCCATGTAAGGAACTCACAGAAAGTTGAATCAGTTCATCTGGACATGTTTATTGAGAGAAACGTTTCATCACTTTTCAGTCCATTGAGACTGAAAAGATCACTTTTCAGTCTCAATGGACTGCAGGTATCCCCACCCTTATAAACAATACAGTGGCATCACGACCGCAACTGCGATCGGTTTAATGGTCATATCAAGTTGCATAAATCATTGGTTTCGGTTGTTATGCCAGTGTTGTTTAAAAGGGTGGGGATACCTGCAGTCAGTTAAAACTGAAGAAGTCACTTAGATGAGTGATAAAACATTACTCCCAATAAATGTTGTGTCCAGATGAACTGATTCAACTTTCTGTGAGCTTGGAAAATGGTTTTACATCTTTGCCATCAGTTGAAAGCCTTGTTACACCAAAAGTCAATTCTGCAGGAATTGGGGGAAGAAAATTGTTTGATCCCACTAAGGTTGGTGCATTTCTGAATCTGTATAAGATTTTGATTATCTTCACAGGCTGTAGTCATGGAATTTGCTGAGCACAAAAATGATCATATTTCCAATAAAGGGGGGGGGGGCAATAAAAAAAACAAAGCAAAACGGGTCAAAGAAGGTTGAATCGGTTCATCTGGATACAACATGATTCAACCTTCTTTGATTTCCTTACCTGGATTATTGAGCATGCATCAAGACAAGGCAAAATGGGGTGAAGACAGTCATGCAACAACAGAGATGTTGAAATCAGCCTTAGATTAGATTGGACAACCTTAGATTTTTACTTCTGCAGGACAACTTAGAAGCCTTTGAAATGATGACATCCGTTATAGTACAAAGGTAAACTCAAAACCTCTTTTTTTTTTATTAAAAAAAAAGACCCTCGTTCTTCTGTTTTTTAGCAAAGATCAGACAGGAAGTAGACAGCTGCAGATGAAAAATTACATCATCCTTATCACCATCTTGACCGTGATGAGGGTAGACAGTCAGAAATAGAATTGGAGCAAACAAAGAATACCTGACAAAATAAATATGGAGAAATGGAGGGGGACAACGATAGTTTAGAAAAAAAGAGGTATAAAGATGCATGCCGTGCAGTTGCAAGTTTTTCTTCTTTTGTTGCTTTGAGAGGCCCCTTATTCCAGTGCCTCTTTCTTCATTACTCCTCATTTCACTTATTCATTACTTTTGCTCCTCAATCTCCCGTTTGACCTCCTCAACATAATGGTGATCCTTCCCATGGGCAATCTCCATGATGGCCAGTGCCTGCAGAGGGAAAAGTTGTTATTTTTCCAATTCAAAGGCTCTTCACTCTTTCTTAGCAACCATTTTTCAGAATGCTATCGAATCAAATGGTGCCTGTCTAATAGCTTCAGATATCTAAATATGGGGACACAGCAATTTCGGGCGGCTGCTTGGTAATGAGGACCCGGTATCCACCACAAGACTTCAACAAGCCTTTTATCTGAACTCATATTCTTGAACTTATTAGCTGAGCTCTTTACATTATCACAATACACCTAAACTTGATTTGGCTAACTTGTTCTACAGATTGTAGGTTCAGCTTTCATAGTTAGCTGCAAGTTTACTTTACATGTTTAGAGCATCTTCCCTCCCCTTCTTTAGAGACCTCACTAGAATCCTTTCGAGCATTTAGCAGTTTTTTTTAATCCAACACAAATTTCTGTCGGCTGCCTTACCTTCTTCAGAGCCTTTACACCCTGTGTCTTCCTCTCCAGCCCTAAGTACAGTCGTCCCAGTTTCAGATACATGGATGCCACATTCAGAGAGTACGCTGGGTAGTGTACGCTGCAGAGGTAACCAAATAATTACTGATGGTGAATGAAGTCAGAAAAGGTATGACTGTGGCATGCATCAACAAAGACTGTATGGTTTGCAGTGATTCATTAGAAAACTACAGAGGAGATAAAATTGAGTGATTATATAAATGAAAACCCTCACTCTTACGAACTGCCTGTCTGTTCTATCTTATTTGCATGGCTGGATGGTTAGTCAACTGGCTGGTTGATATGGTTGTAATCCGACAGTTTACTGTGACTCTGTAACTGGCCAACCTTAACTGCACTGCTGCACTAGTGACTGAATTATTGATTTACCTCAGAGCCAAGTGACCATAGAATAACCACCACCTGGTCTGCCTATCTGCATGCCTTACAACTGATACGGCTGCATGATTTGTCTGTCTCATATGTTGTTTACAATTGGTTGACTATCAGTATTTTGGATCTTTTTTTAATCACTGTAAATTTAAAAGTGTCGCATCAGATTGTATTGCGCCTCACCAATTTACCCATACCCATCTGATTGCTATGCCCAACTGATTTGCCTGCTTCCTACTGAATATCTGACTCACTACCTGCTTAAACCTCTACCTATATTGTTACGCATGAAAGATCAACCTACCTGTATGGCTGAATGATTTTCTCTCCATAACGCATTGCTCCATCCCAATCCTGCATGTATAGGCAGACACCCATGGCCTGATACATCATGTGCAGCATGTAGACGTTGGTATCAGCAAAAATAGTTCCCATCTTCTCCTGGCTCAGTTCACAGATCTCCAGCAGCTCGCTGGGGGGTACTGAGAAGTCAAGAAATAATGACACAAAGGACTGAAGGGGGAGAAAAAGTGACGCAAAAGAGCAACAAAATGACTGGAGAGAGGGAAACAAGGTTGTGGGTTTGAGAGACGGGCAGATAAGAAAAACAATGATGGAGAAAGAATATTGAGGAAAGAAAGATAAGGGGAGCTCAAGATCTTGGAATATCAAGATCTTCCCACTCCGGCAGGAGAGCCGGGATGGAAAGACAGGGAGGAGAAGGAAGATTTGCAAGGATATTCTTGTAGTGCTTGGCTCTCCTGAACTCCTCAATGACATTCTTGGCATAATGGACCATGGATCTGATTTCCTCTGGCTCGGGTGGTGAACTAAGCTTCTTCCTAATTGCCATCTTAGCCTTGTCCTGAAGAGACAAAAAGGGAAAAAGACAGCAGGTAACATACTGTATACACAGCCAATATAAGATGCTTTGACGTTTACCACTATGTTGTAGAGGATGAATGTATAGTAAGCATTCCAAAAACAGCTGACATGTTCATTTCCATTGTAGTGTTAAATTTTCTTTGTGCACAATAAAAGTCAAACTTCTGCTAACTAGATTATGGTATGTGTTGCATGGCAGCACGAGCATGAGCATCCAATTAGGGGCATTAAAAACAATTGGGACTCTGGTGATTTGCAAGGTACAATTCTATATAGATTAGAATGGTGTACTTATATCCAAACAGTAAGGGCTGATAAACATTTACTGGAGTAAGAAATATCAATGCACTTTAGTATTGCAATTCTATCTTTCAAAATATCTTTATGCATGCTCAATAATCCAGGTAAGGAAATCACAGAAAGTTGAATCAGTTCATCTGGACACAACATTTATTGAGAGAACCGTTTCATCACTCATCTAAGTGACCTCTTCAGTCTCAACTGATTGCAGGTATCCCCACCCTTATAAACAGTACAGTGGCATAACTACCGAAAACAACAATCAGTTTCATATGCAAACTGCCGTGACCATTAACTAGAGTTACAATGACCATGTGTACTATTCACAGAGGATTGGGGAATAGCTGCAATCACAGCATTGTAAGAGGTAAATCTGTATTGTTTACCTAAATTACATAAACAGGATGTGCCATTACAGCCTACTGTTAGTATGATTAACTCAGTGACTGATAACATCTAAGTTTCTAGCATCTATTCTTAACCTGTTGGTAGACAGTAATGACCATCACATTCAGAACACTATGGATTTTGTGGATAAGGTGAGGAACATCATTATGAAGGGAGGATGAAACAATGGTCTCTTATGATGTTATGTCTCTCTTCATGTGCGTTCCTTTTGATGAAGCAGTGGAGGTGGTTCATCTGAAATTACAGGACGACCCCACCCTTAGCAATAGGACCACCCTTAACACTGACCAAGTGTGTTTGCTCCTGACGCTGTCTTCAGTCCACATACTTCACATACAGGGGGCAGTACTGTAGGCAGAGACATGGGTGTGCTATGGGTTCCCCAGTTTCACCTATAGTGGCCAACTTGTATATGGAGGAAGTGGAAAAGAGGGCTCTGATATCCTATCCAGGGACACCACCTAGCCGTTGTGTGTCCGTGAATGTTCTCATTCATCCAAGTCATGGTTATCCAAAGGAACTGAATCAAGTGCAACTGGACTTGGTATATATCCGTGAAGACGTTTTGCCTCTCATCCAAGAGGCGTTGGTTTCGATTTGTGGTTGACACCTGAGTTAAAATTAAATCTCAGGACGTACCACATTTCACTGTCCACATTAACTCGTTGGACAACCATATCAAGTTGACCAGGGAGGATGTGAAAAATGACAGGTTAGCCTTCTTAGACTGTGAAATGTCAATTGGTGATGGGGGACATTTTATTGTTGATATTTACTGTAAACCAACACATACTGATCAGTACTTAAGGTTTGACTCTCATCATCCACTGGAGTACAAACTAGGAGTCATCAGGATGCTGTACCACCGAGCTGACAATGTCCCCACCGACACAGTGGACGGAAAAGGGGAGAAATCCCACATTAAACAAGTCAAGTCGATTCTATTTGTATAGCCCAATATCACCAATTACAAATTTGCCTCAAGGGGCTTTACGGAAACACAACATCCTGTCTTTAGACCCTCGCATCAGATAAGGAACAACTCCCTTAAAAAAAGCTTTTAACAGGGAGAAAAAATAGCTAGAAACCTCATGGAGAGCAACACAGGAGGGATCTCTCTCTCACAAGATGGACAACGTGCAATGGATGTTGTGTTTACACAATTTACAGAATACAACATTGAAAGAGGATAACAGAATTATAATGGAATTATACAATTCAAAACAGGCCCTGGTTAAGTGTGGTAATCCTAACTGAGTGTTTGTCAAAGCCAGGAAGATACCCAAACAGTGCACCAGCCGATCGAACAAAGGAGGACAACAGCTGCCTAAGTGTACACCAGTGGTGATTCCGTATGTGCCAGTACTGGAACAGTTGAGATGTGTATTTTCCAAACACCGCATCTCAGTTGCTTCAAATCCCAAAACACAATGTGCCAGAAATTAGTCTACCCCAAGCATGGGGTCCCCCGGCACAAACAGAGCAATATAGTGTGCACTGTTAAGTGCCAGGAGGATTGCCGTGACTTGTACATTGGGGAAACTAAACAGACACTGGCAAAGACAATGGCACAACACAAACGAGCTAACGTATCAGGCCAGGACTCCTCAGTCTACACCCATCTAAAGGCCAGCGGTCACTCTTTCAAGGATGAGGATGTGCACATCCTTGATAGGGAGGAACACTGGTTTGAACGGGGAGTCAAAGAGGCCATCTATGTGAAGATGGAACAACCATCACTGAGCCGGGGGGGGGGGGGGCAAAGTCAAGTCAAGTCAATTTTATTTGTATAGCCCAACAAAAAATTTGCCTCTGTGGCTTTACAGCAACACAACATCCTGTCTTAAACCCTCTCATTGAATAAGGAACAACTCCCTAAAAAAAAAACCTTGAACAGGGAGAAAAAAATAGGAAGAAACCTAAGAGTAAGAGTTAAGAGTACATCTGTCACCATCTTAAAATGCTGTGATTGCAACTATTCCCCAATCCTCTGTGAACAGTACAAATGGCCATTGCAAAACTAGTTAATGGTTACCGCAAATTGAATATGAAACCGATTGTTGTTTTCAGTCGTTATGCCATTGTATTGTTTATAAGGGTGGGGATACCGCAATGGGATCAAACAATTTTCTTCCCTCAATTCCTGCAGAGTTGTCTTTTGGTGTAACAGGGCTTTCAACTGATGGCAACGATGTAAAACAATTTTCTAAGTTCACAGCAAGTTGAATCAGTTCATCTGGACAACCGAAACCAATTATTTCATATGCAAACTGGTATGACCATTAAACCAGTCGTTGGTTTCGGTTGTTATGCCACTGTATTGTACAAGTTATGCTTATTTCATAATTTAGTAATTGTCAACTATTTGCATCTACTTAGTTACATGAGCTTCGGTTCATACACACTAACGCCCAGTGTCTCAGTAAAAGAGTTTGAAGTGATGCGCAGAAGATGCTGGTCGGGGGTTTTTTCTGGGGGATTTTTTTCCCCATTTTTATCCCCCAACTGTACCCATCCAATTACCCAACTCTTATGAGCCATGCTGATCCCCCTCTCACCCCCTCTGACGATCTGGGGAGGGCTGCAGACTGCCACATGCATCCTCCAATACATGTGGAGTCACCAGCCACTTCTTAACACCTGACTGAGGAGTTTCGCCAGGGGGACGTAGCGCGTGGGAGGATCACGCTATTCCCCCCAGTTCCCCCTCCCCCCTGAACAGGCGCCCCGACCAACCAGAGGAGGCGCTAGTGCAGCGACCAGGACACATACCCACATCCAGCTTCCCACACACAGACATGGCCAATTGTGTCTGTAAGGATGCCCGACCAAGGTGGCAGTAACACGGGGTTTCAAACCTGCGTTCCTGTGTTAGTAAGCGACAGAATAGACCGCCACACCACCCGGATGCCTCGATGCTGATCGGTTTTAACCTGAATGAATTATATTACTGTTAAGTAAGTAAGGGAAACCTGTGCAAACTCCTAAGATGCTGTAGAATTTTTCACATACAGAAATCCAGCGTACCTTTGATTTGGTAGTGCATTCCTTACACTGGCAGGTGAAGAAGTAGGAGTCTACCAACCTCTCGTTCCTGTCCTCTGTTGGGTAAAGCAGGTCTATGTAGCTGTTAAAGATCTAAAAAGAGAGGCAGCAAGAGATGGGGGGAGGGAAGGCCGGTACAAGAGAGATTCAAGATGACAGCAAGACGGAGATCTATATAAACATTTGTAACATTTTCTGCTTGCGCCTAATGCTACAGTGCCCATCATGCTACAGTGCCCATCAACAGTGATTTTACATCCCTCCTAAAAACACTCTGTAACTATTTGAACCTCCTAAGAAGGCATGCCAAGTGGAAAAATACCCATTGTTTCTACACAGGTATTACAGTCAGGTATTTCCTTACCTCTTCTCCAGGGTTTATTTCTTGTACAGCCCTGACCTCGGCCACTGTGCCTTTATAGGTGACTATGACATTGGGACTACAGCTGTGGTTCATCAATGCTACGCTGCAGTACACGGAGGGAAGTTGGGAAGGAGATAAAAAAAAAAGACAGAATTCGCACAGTAAATTCAAGTAAGACATTACTGGAAACACGGCAACGTTTGTATCAATGTGACAGTATCTAAGAGTAAGAGAGAGAGTTGAAATTATGTTTAGCAGAAATAAGACAAAAGGAACAAACAGCTCAATAACTTAGTATACAACTGAACTGGTAATTTTGTTTCGAAATAGTAGTGGGCAAGAGAGAGAAAGGACAGAGAAGAGAGGGTGGTTGAGGGTGGAGGTATATAGTAAAAGTGTGGAAGGGAAGAGGGGTAAGAGAACAAGAAGAAACAAGTAATCTTTTTTATCCCAAAACATTGGCATAAAACACTGTTTTTGTCATTTCAGTCAATTAAAACAAATTGAGATAATCCCAATATAACTAGATAGATGTTGCGAGTTGTCCACATTTGTGTGTTTTGAGTCTTCATACAACACTAATAGTACAGATATTTTATTGACGATACTGATGTCATCGCACTGGCTTCTTACTCTGGAAAAACAGCTGATCCCAGATGGGAGAGTTCCTCATCCTCTATGGTAAAGCCATTGCAGTTGACCTGGACACAGACAGAAAGGGATTGAGAGCGAAGGAGAGAGAGAATGGAGCAACATATGGGGAGAGATAAAGAGATGTAGAGAAAGGTAAGAATGGAGCCAGGGGGTTATGAGTAAAATCAAACATCAATTATATATGGTAATGTGACTTGAACTGCTGCTTTTACTGCCCCTGCCCCCATTTTACTTCCCCTCACCTACCATAAGGTCAAGTCAAGTCAATTTTATTTGTATAGCCCGATATCACCAATTACAAATTTGCCTCAGTGGGCTTTACAGCAACACAAAATCCGGTCTTTAGACCCTCTCATCAGATAAGGAATAAGTCCCTAAAAAAACCTTTAACAGGGAGAAAACCTCAGGGAGAGCAACAGAGGAGGGATCTCTCTCCCAAGATGGACAACATGCAATGGATGTTTGTGTTTACACAATTTACAGAATACAACATTGAAAGAGGATAAACAGAATTATAATGGAATTATACAATTTATGAGGAATATCATCTGCAGGATGCCAAGCCATGTTCAGATGCCACCAGAACAGCCCAGGACCCAAGCCACGTGACCAGCATCACCGTGTAAAAAAAAAAAAGTCTAAATATAATCATATACACACCACCTGTACCAATAGTCCCACTCATCAGATAGAGATGGTCAGAGTCAAATCCACCCATCCATCGACTGACCCACTCCTTTGTTTCCCCTACATTTTCTTCTATGAATTGGGTAATCAAGGAACAAATAAACTTGTCATTCACAATCATGGCTCAGATCGCAGCCCAATGGATCTATGTACAGGAGATTGAAATGTGAGCCAGTGACAGCAGACCCGAGAGGGAGAAAAGGCCACAATGTTTACAGACAAGATCAGACTAAATACAATTTAATTCTACATAGTTTGACAGACATGCTCCACTGGGTCTGTAGAAAGACTTTGGTTTCCACACATGTGCTACTGTGTGTAAATGCTGACAAGTGCAGGACAGCTGGGGAGCCAGAGAAAGAGACAGTGAGAGAGGTTGATAGAGAATGAGAGTAACAAAGATGTGTGCAAACATATGCGGGGTATGCAAATTAAATTGTGTGTATGTGTTGTATAAATGCAAACATGCATACGTATAAACACCTATTTCTGAACATGTGTGTGTATGTGCTGCGACACAGCAAAATGCCCCTCTAAGTTCTTGTAAGCTAAGAAAAATGGAACAGCTTGTCTCGGTGCAGGGCCAAGCTCAGCCCCACTCATTTGCTGCTAACCAATCACAGGTCACAAACAGACCACACCCTATCCCTAATCCTTCCAGAAATAGCAGTATTCCATCCAAGAACTAAAACTATCCCAAACAAAATACCACAGAAGTTAAATAAAATAAAAAGATAAAATAAAGCATAAATGTGGTATGTGTCTTCCTCAAGCTCGGGTCCTCTACCAGAGGCCTGGGAGTTTCAGGGTTCTGCAGTATCTTATCTGCTTATCTGTTCCTAGGACTGCACTGGACAGAGACCTCAGACGTTGTCCCTGGAATTTGCTGGAGCCACTCTCCAAGTTTGGGGGTCACAGCCTGTAGTGCTCCTATTACCACTGGGACTACTGTGGATTTCACCGTCCACATCCGATCTAGTTCCTCCTTCAGCCCTTGGTATTTCTCTAGCTTTTCATGCTCTTGCTTCCTGATGTTGCCATCACTCGGGATTGCTACATCGATCACTACTGCTGTCTTCTGTTTCTTGTTGCCCACCACAATGTCTGGTTGGTTAGCCAGCACCTGCTTGTCAGTCTGGAACTTGAAGTCCCACAGGATCTTAGCTCTGTCATTCTAAACCATCATTGGTGGGTCTCCCATTTTGTCTTGGGGACTTCCAGTCTGTATTCAATACAGATGTTCCTGTACACTATCCCAACCACTTGGTTATGTCTTTCAGTGCACGCTTTCCCAGCTAGCATCTTACACCCCGCTACTAGGTGCTGGACTGTCTCAGGGGCATCTTTGCACAGCCCACAAGCAATTTCTTTTATGAAAACTAATAGTGTTTTAACAGTTTCCAGTCTGGATTTAGAGCACTTCATAGTACCAAGACAGCTCTAGTTAAGGTCACTAATGATCTACTGCTAACTGCAGACAGAGGTGGCTGCTCGGTTTTAGTTCTTTCAGACTAAAGAGCTGCCTTTCACACAGTCGATCACAACATCCTCTTACATCGCTTAGAGACTTGAGTTGGCATCAAGGGCTCGGCTCTTAGCTTATGACGCTCTCACCTCACCAACAGAACTCTTTTTGTTGTTCTGGGGGATTCTACTTCCTTGATGGCTTAGTTGAGTTGTGGTGTCCCTCAAGGCTCAGTTCTTGGGCCCCTTCTCTTTTCTATATACATGCTGCCCCTTGGACAGGTCATCAAAAATCGCAATGTGCTATACCATTTTTATGCTGACGACACTCAGTTATACATGCCACTAAAACCCATAGACCCTAGCACCCTAGCAAATCTCACAACTTGCCTCTCAGGCATTAAATCATGTCCGAAAGTTTCTTCAAATTTAATGATAGTAAGTTTGAGGTCATTCTGTTCTGTCCCCCAAATTTCATCAGCCCTTTTGTTAGTAATCTTGGTGATCTGTCAGATACTCTTAAGCAGGTTGCTATGAATCTTGGGAGTAATATTCGATGCTAACCTCAGTTTTGATAATCAAGTCAAACATGTTGTTCAAGTCAAGCTCTCTCCAGCTCAAGCTAATCTCCAAAATAGGTCATTTTTATCAATTGCCGATCTGCAAAAAGTTGTACATGCTTCTTTTTTTTAATCTATTCTCGGCTTGACTATTGTAATGCACTTTATTCTGGTATCAGCAAGGGCTCCCTCCACTGTCTGCAGTTGGTACAAAATGCTGCTGCTCGGCTCATTACCGGCACAAAGAGGCATAACCATATCACTCCTGTGCTTGCCTCCCTACTCTGGCTCCCTGTTAGATTTCGAATTGATTTTAAATTTCTATTGCTCACTTTTAAGGCTTTAAATGGTCTTGCTCCTACATACATTTCTGATTCATTGACCTGGTATACACCCTCTCAACCATTAAGATCTGCAGATGGAGCTCTGCTGATTACTCCTAGGTCTCGCTTTGTTACAAAGGGTGACTGAGCTTCTGCTGTTAGAGCCCCCACACTATGGAACTCTCTCCCTGTCTAACTAAGACAAACCAAATCTAGCTTCTTTTAAATCTCGTCTCAAAACTTTTCTTATTATGAAAGCTTTTACAAATGTTTGATATTTGTTTTTACTTATCTATTCATACCGTTTCATTTTTACTCTTCTTATTTGGTCTTACTCTTATTTTTGCCTTGTCTGGTTTTATTTCTTTGTAAAGCACTTTGTAACATTGTTTTAGAAAAGTGCTATAAAGTTATTAATTATTATTATTATTACTCAACACTCACCATAAACCCCCTACAACAGCAATAATAATAATCTTATACAAACGACACCAACCGTTTAATGCTTCTTTGGACAGTGATCTCTACAACTGTGATGTCTCGTATATATTGTATAACACTGTAGCACAACACCATTTTTGAGGTCTTGCTGTCCTTGTGCCATGTGCCAGCATGCACTCGGTTATCAAAGGTGATTGATACATCTTCACCAGTGTCGCCCAATTGTGAAATTTTTTCCCAATAATTGCAAGGGAATTTATTTGGTGATTACCTTTTGATTTTGGGCTATACAAATAAACTTGACTTGGTGAATTAAGCTATTCTGATAGTAAGGGTCTCAGCAGAACTTATTTTTATTCTCAGGGTTCTTGGTGCAACACAAAGAGTTTTTTGGAGCCCCAAGCTAATCAACAGCCCACTCTCCTGGAACTGAAACACATGTGCCCCCATTAGCCTGGAATCAAATCCTGCTAATATTTTCTCTCCCTCATCCTCTGCACTTTCAATCTGTCTAAATACAAAAAACTATAAAAAAGACGAGTCCCCACTTTGTGTTTAAAATAGGATTCAAATGGTCCAACATGGATTAGTTAATTAGTTTTATTGATGCAAAGAGCTGAGCAACAGCGTGGATCTCAATAATGTTTCTATAGCCGAAGGCCCATCGAGAACCTTCATTTGCTAATAGTTAAACAATGGGGTTCAGTACTTCCACTGCGAAGCCTTCAAGCTTTTCTGTGGTTCTACAAAATCATGTTACAGGTGTTGCCAGGGGTCCTGACAACATTGCTGAGCTTCTAAGAAACCCTCAGTGGTTTTTACAGAGAACCTTTACTACTTCTCACTGAATATTCAATTCTTGCACAGCAAAGCATAAACCAGTTTTACCTGTGCAAAGAGCTCAGTGAGAGTTTGGTCATCGGGGAGGTCTATGATGTGTTTGGAATAGAAATGATGCAGTGCCGCTATGTCTCCTTGATTCATCTCTTCTTTCTCACTGTCCAACTTATCCAGGTCTGACAAAGGGAAGAGGACAGAAGACCAAGATAGGGGAAAGAGAGATTGAGGCAGAAAGAATAAAGAATACAAAGTGACACAGCGAGAGAGAAAAGAGAGGGATATAGGGGGACAGAGGTAAAACAAAGAGAGGAGAAAAAAATGTAATTTTGGTGACACCAAGAGAGTGGGGGGTGGGGCAAAGGACATGGACAAAAAAAAAGGCAACAAGATACAGTCAAGGGTAGCAAGACGACCCCATGGTTAGTCAGACCACCGCTTGACCAGAAGGTTACAGTATCAGTCCCCATCAATAGCCAAACTATACAGTATACACAGATGAAGTGTCCTTAAGGAGGCAAGTTACCTCCTACCTATTCACCTATCTATTCATTCTACATAAGCACATCAGTTAAACAATGAAAATGTAAAAATTTTATGGAAAGAAGCAATGGATAGGAATTCCACCATTCTCTCTTTTCAAAACAAAATGGATGGGCAGCAATAAAGGCATCGGGATAATGTATTGAGGTAATGTCAATACAGCTAACAATCAATTTTAGTAGTGTACTGAAACATAAATCTAAAACATTATACCCACAATGGGGCTTGAATTTCAGGGAGAGAAATCGCCAATTAAAATGTAAAATGTTAAATTATCCCTTTAAGATAATGCAAACAATATGATGGCAAACAATCATTAAATGACAGTTTTAAAGCTGAGAAGATGATCTTTGTTACTGAAATGACAAGAGACCCAGGTGAGCATCCAAAATGACATTGATGGTCTCTCTTTTAAAAGATGATTTGAGGAGCCACATCAGTGAGGCCATGCTTCATGAGTACCTACAGTATGAGCAGTAATGACATCAGCAAATGTTACGTTTTTCTGGTTATGGGGTATGGGAATGGAAGGGAAATTCCAAAGAACAAAATTTCAAGTAAAAAGACATGAGTGACCATAATTGGGGCCTGACATAATAGATTTGACCTAAAATAACTGTGACACTTTTAGCATGTCATACTGATGCATATCTACTTTGTTTCCAACCTACCCTTTGGCACAGGGTTAGGTAAGTCAGTGTAAGTGTTAAGTACGACACTGGTATAGGTATAGGCCACATGTCAGTGTCAGTCATACAAACACACACTTGGAGGCATAGACCTGCCAGGGTGGGCAGCAGCTAGCTACTAGTTCTTGCTGTGTGCATGTGAGAAAAAGTTGTGAAGGGTTAATTCTGCATCATTTTCATATTCATAGGTCTGAGCTTGCAAGAACAGTTAAGAGTATGAGATAAGACCATATGAAGCTTCAACAACTTTAAAGTGTAATACTGATTTTTTGTTTAATGAGTTCTTGAATTAATATATGGTTGTACGATGGAGAAGATCGGTAGCAGCTTCCCTCTGTGTATCCAGAACTAAATATAGGACACCCGAGATGAAAATGCCATTCATATTCCTATTCCACAACAATGAACTGGACAAGGATGGGTTTTTTTTTTGGTTTTTTTTTTTGGTTTTTTTACCCCACTGAGGCCAGTGTAAAAAGGAGATTTACATTTCAAGATATTCACACCTGGGAGCCACTTAGTGCAACTAGTCCTCTACTGATGCCAAATGACAAGCTCCAGTGGAGTAACTGCAAGTTCTGGTTGCTAATTGCATAAGGGTATGTTGGAAGCAGATGCTGCAGGAGAGTGCATAAAATTACAGAACCCTCGGACTGTGAATTTAAAGCCTTGTGGCCCTCTAACATCGTAGAGTTAAAGTGAATGATAAGGACATAGCCAGGCCTCCAGTCTACAGCAGAAGTTATTAATATACACACTGTTACTCTTGCAGGGACACATGCCAAGTAGGGGGATGAGACACACACAAACACACATAGACAGACACACAGACTTACGTGATTCAAACTCTGTGAGCAGCAGCAGTCTTTCTGAAGGGGTGCGCTCTGTTGTGACTCTCTGCAACACAACAGACATGTTATGGACAAGTACACAGACACCTTCAAATTCTGTCAAAATTATAATGTATCAAAACAATAGACTCATTTGCACTTTTATAGCTATCTTTTAAGTAGTAGTAGCAGTAAGAAAACGATCAAATCCTTCAAGCTGTGCACCTATATTCTGTGTATCTAATGCTCATACAGTGACTGAGAAGAACGATGGCATTGCCTTTAGGAAATGCAATGTTCAAGGTAAAAGCACTGGGAAAAAATGTACCTAACAAACAGTTTTGGGGTTTTTTTTACATCAAGTTTAAAAAAGTGCAATCCAAGCACAGAAATTGAACTTGTTGCCAAGTAACCACTCCATTCTAGTGTATTAATCCCAAGTGAGAGCTTTAAAATCCTCTGGCTGGCTCAGGAGGGCAACACCTTAAGTTGCTTTGTTTGCTTTAACAAAAACACTTTCATTTCCCTCTATCGGATGGTATACAGTGTAAAGTTACAGGGAAACATGAGAGTGAAAGGGAGGGGTCAACACATGGCAGAGTGTTTTACTTAGGTCCAGTTAAAGCATTTTTTTCCCATTTCATATGCACACACACACACACACACACACACACACACACACACACACACACACACACACACACACACACACACACACACACACACACACACACACACACACACACACACACACACACACACACACACACACACAGAGCAAGCATCTTGTCCCGTTTAGCTGACACCCTTACATTTTCAGAGTTGTAGTTCCATTGTGTTTGAGACCAATGCATGTGTGTAACTTTATATAGTCTGGAAGGGGGTTGAACATCAGCTCAAAGTCAGGATGACTGACGAGAATTAACATGTTTTTCTAAATGAGATACTGTGAATCTAATCTTTTTGTTACCATTTCTCACAACTACTTCTCAGTGGCCTTCACATTTTTTTTTTTGTATGTTGTCAAAGCAAGTAGAAACATCTTTAGTGCCAGTTGTTTTTATTACTATAAAAAGCATTCTTACTTGTCTCATAATGATTCTTGCCACCAGTCTGACGGTCTCTGATGGACACCAGTTTTCCCCATAGGCACACATCGCTGAACATTCCAACTTGTGCATGGGCCAGTCACCTTTCTATATACAGACACAGAAATAGAAATAGAAAAGGAGTGATGAAGTTTATTTTCTTTAAGCAGGATTATTATACTAAACAAACCCCCCCCCCAAAAAAACAGTCAAGCCTGAAAAATACAAGGATGGATAGAGATATTAGTTGAGTGAAAATATCGGTAAAGCAATTTTATCATCCTCAAATGCCTTAATCACATTAAGTTGAATCAGTTCATCCGGACACATTTACTGACAGAAACATTTCATCACTCATCTAAGTGACCTCTTCAGTTTCAACTGAGTGCAGGTATCCCCACCCTTATAAACAATACAGTGCCATAATGACAGAAAACAACAATCAGTTTCATATGCAAATTGTCTTGACCATTAACTAGAGTTACAATGGCAATGTGTACTATTCACAGTGGATTGGAGAATGGATACAATCACAGCATTGTAAGACGGTAACAGATGTACCCCCGGTACAGTGATGGTCGTTCCATCTTCACACAGATGACCTCTTTGACTCCCCGTTCAAACCAGCGTTCCTCCCTATCAAGGATGTGCACATCCTCATCCTTGAAAGAGTGGCCACTGACCTGTAGATGGGTGTAGACTGAGGAGTCCTGGCCTGATGTGTTATCTTTTCTGTGTTGTACCATCCTCTTGGCCAGCGTCTGTTTAGTTTCTCCAATGTACAAGTCACGGCAACCCTCCTGGCACTTAAAAGTGTACACTATATTGCTCTGTTTATGCCGGGGAACCCGATCCTTGGGATGGAGCAATTTCTGGCGCAGCATGTTTCAGGGTTTGAAAGCGACTGAGACGCAATGTTGGGAAAATACTCAACTGTTCTGAAACTACTGCCACATACGGAATCACCACTGGTTTCTGCTTAGGCAGCTGTTGTCCTTCTCCTCTCTTTGATCAGCTGGTGCACTGTTTGGGCATCTTCCTGGCTTTGACAAACACCCAGTTAGGATAACCACACTTAACTAGGTCTTGTTTAATGTGGGATTTCTCCCCTTCCCCGGCCACTTTGTCGGTGGGGACATTGTCAGCTCGGTGGTACAGCATCCTGATGACTCCTACTTTGTACTCCAGTGGATGATGAGAGTCAAACCTTAAGTACTGATCAGTATATGTTGGTTTACTGTAAACATCAACAATAAAATGCCCCCCATCACCAATTGCAATTTCACAATATAAAAAGGCTAACCTGCCAGTTTTCACATCCTCCCTGGTGAACTTGATGTGGTTGTCCAACGACTTAATGTGGTCGGTGAAATGTGGTACATCCTGAGATTTAATTTTAACCCAGGTGTTGTCCACAAATCTGAAATGGCTAGGTGGATGGTGTCCCTGGATAGGATATCAGAGCCCTCTTATCAACTTCCTCCATATACAGGTTGGCCACTATAGGTGAAACTGGGGAACCCATAGCCCACCCATGCTTCTGCCTATAGTACTGCCCCCTGTATGTGAAGTATGTGGACTGAAGACAGCGTCAGGAACAGACACACTTGGTCAGTGTTAAGGGTGTTCCTATCGCTAAGGGTGGGGTCGTACTGTAATTTCATACGGACCTTCTCCACTGCTTCATCAACAGGAATGCACATGAAGAGAGACATAATGTCATAAGAGACCATTGTTTCATCCCCCTCCATAATGATGTTCCTCACCTTATCCACAAAATCCATAGTGTTCTAACCTGATGTTCATTACTGCCTATCAATGAGTTAAGAATATATGCTAGAAACTTAGATGTCATCAGTCACTGAGTTAATGATACTAACAGTAGGCTGTAATGGCACATCCTGTTTATGTAACTTATGTAAACAATACAGACTTACATCTTACAATGCTGTGATTGCAGCTATTCCCCAATCCTCTGTGAATAGTACACATGGTCATTGTAACTCTAGTTAATGGTGATGGCAATTTGCATATGAAACTGATCGTTGTTTTCGGTAGTTATGCAACTGTACTGTTTATAAGGGTGGGGATACCTGCAGTCACTTGAGACTGAAGAGGTCACTTAGATGAGTGATGAAACGGTTCTCTCAATAAACGTTGTGTCCAGATGAACTCATTCAACTTTCTGTGATTTTCTTACTTGGATTATTATTGAGCATGCATAAAGACATAAATGCCTTAAGTTATTATGAATATTCATATTTTATGGGCTTATACTTAGCCTAAAGCGTATTTATTACTTAAATTATTGACAACTGTATACAGTTAATGTCCGTGTAACTCATGTACATTTCTAAAATACACACTAATTCCCAATTTTACTGCAGTGCCCCATATGGGCTACACACTACACACAAAAGGAGGAAAAAACTAATTAATCAAAGCAGCAGATGCCTCAGCTTTCTCTTCCCTGTTTTATGGATGTTGCCTGCGACCCTGCTGTACTTACTTGCAATGTTTGGTCCAAAGAACCAAAGGAAGATTGGCAGGAAGATTGAAATAGGCTCTCAAACTACTCAAAAGCAAAGATGCCAGAAAGAACAATGTTTTGGTACCACCTGCATGTACAGGTGAATACACAAATGCACGTACATGCAGAAAACACAAATAACAGATGTATACACATACACCAAGACAGATGCATAATTACACATGCAGAAAAAAGAGATGTTGCACTCTCACCTGACAGTCGATATTGCAGTAGAAGGCCTGCTTACATTTGCCACACTTAGAAAGACCATCTTTTCTGCAGGGAGACAAAACATTAGTCCATGACAATTACACTATGCAGGGTAACAATCAACATTAGGTTAGAAAGTTAATTGCACACTGATTACTTCCTTAATTTCTATACATTATTTTATCCAGCACCTGTCCTAGTCATGCTTGGATGTGCGCTTTGCTTTTTTTTTGGCATTGTAAAATCAACATTAGTATGAATAGGATTCAAACCCACTACTTTATATAAAGCCTAAATGAGCCATCCCTCCTGTAAATGTTTTTCAGTTTGTAGATCCGAGTCTTGATTTAAAATGTGTAACTTTTTGTTTTAATTATTTTTAAGCAATTGTGTTTCATCTCTGCTATTTACTCATCTTTGTAGCTTTTTCCAATCTTCAGGCTTCTTAGGAGAAAAGTTTAATCTTTAGGTGTCTAAAGAGAGACACAGAAATCCTGCTAAACTCCTGCCAGAGGGTTTTTTGTTTTTGTTTTTTGCAGCCCCCACATCTATGATTTCAATTTCAAACTCCATACAGCTCTACAAATTTTTGCTACAATGTTCATGCAACTAGGGTCACTCTTTACAAAACTGATAACTGATACATCACCCAGATGCCTGATTGAATTAGAGAAGAAGTAAGACTGTGGTGAAACAAATAGTCCAAAATTGTTTCTTACTGTCAAGGGCTGAATATACATACACTCACACAGGGACCCCTGGCCTTCTCAGCTGCCGAGCCGCCCTCTTTTCACACACATGTCCATCTATAATTAGCACCTTAACCTTTCATTGCTCTTACTAGCACAACCATAGGGTGGATAGGACTGGTGTGTGTGTGACACAGAGAGAGAGTGGGAGAGAGAGAGAGAAGATAGAAGGTGGTAATAATAATAATCATCATCATCATCATTACATTTATATAGCGCTTTTCTAGACACCCAAAGCACTTCACAGTGAAGGGGGTAACTCACTTCAACCACCACCAATGTGTAGCATCCACCTGGGTGATGCACTGCAGCCATTTTGCGCCAGAATGCTCACCACACATCAGCTTGATGTGGAGAGGGAGGAATCATTGAGCCAATTACACAGGGGGATGATGATGTGGCCAGATGGCGAGAGCCAGGTTGGGAATTTTGCCTGGACACTTGGGAGCCCCCTACTCTCTGCAATAAGTGCCATGGGATCTTTAATGACCACAGTGAGTCAGGACCTCGGTTTAACATCTCATCCGAAGGTAGAAACACTTTATTAGCAGGGTACATTTTTACACAGACCCAGAATTTGTCCTCTGCATTTAACCCAGCCTAACTATTAGGAGCAGTGGGCAGTTATTTCTCCAGCGCCCGGGGACCAGCTCCAGATCTAGAGCCAGTACCTTGGTCAACGGCAATGACAGGAGTCTATCCCTAACATGCATGACTTCTGGTTTGGGAGGAAATCTACATGAATATGGGTATAACATGCAAACTCCACACAGGAAGGACCTGATGGCCCCTGGTGGATTTGGTAAAAAAGAACAAAATGGACAGAAATTATTCATGAAGCTGTGATTCAAAGTTAACTTACCCTTGTTGTATGTTAATGCGCATCATATCACAATGAAACGAGGAATTACGCTTGTTAGACAAATCTTAGATCATCCCTTAATGAACTACCAAGCGTCTGGTTGTTTTTCAAACCTTGCACCAATTTATTCCTTGTCGAAAATGATGACGACTAGATGGTCAGTTCATCTGACACTGTACCACTTCAAATCCATGCAGCAGTTTCGTACAGGTGAGGCATCTCACTGCATTGACCCATTTATCCCATAAACTGGGTAAGTACCAAACGTTTTCAGTTGGAACTACCAAGATAATAAGGTTGTTCACTGTTAAGGTAAAGAATTATTTCTCTCACTGCACCGATCACAAGACTAAGGCCACAGACGTTTAGACATATTATAAAGTAGCGTTACCTGGTGAAGCAATTTTCACAGTGTGCTCCTCTCTCGTTCACTGTCAACACGTAGGAGTAGGCAGGGCAGGCGAACACCAGTTCTCCCACAGCAAAGTGCTTGACAGCGCGAAGCCCTCTCCCTTTATCGGGGCTAAGGAACCTCTCAGTCCCTTCTATACCTTCGTTTTTCATTATTTATTTGAGTCTTTGTGTTTTTAACTGGGTAGCTGCTCACCACCACCTCCACGTACACGCTAAATACACGAGTCAGCTTCTGCACTATTTCTTCTTCGCAGATTTCTGCTTTTGTCTTGTTCGTGTCTACTCGTTTTTTTTCTGGATACGACAGTTCGCTCTACCGAGTCGTACTGACCTCTACTGGATAATAAAGTAACAGAGTGGAGCGTTCGCTACAAATGCGGGGTTACCAAACATCAAGAGGGTTAAAAAAAACCAGTATAAAATGTCTGAAAAACTGTGATGAGCCTTTTTGTCAGAGCAAATGTATTTTCAATTGCTGCCTTTTTGAGTCTACTGTATCATTTTTTTCCAAGTTGTAGATTATCTTTGTATTGTTGCCCAAAACTTAACAAAAACTTTCAGGACAACAGAAACTGAGATGGGATATTTAAAAGAAATATAGTATTGTATTGTGTCACAATACAATATGCTTTTATTATCAATTTTGCACACGTTTTCTTTGCATAGTTATAATGGTCAAACGTTCATCAGTTTGGTGTTAAATATTTTTACTCCATTCTTGGACATTTTCCAGATGTGCATGAACAAAACAGTGCTTTGTGAAATTTGAAAAAGATAGTTCATTTACAAGAGAATACCGTTTGATATTAAGTTGCATGCTGCAAGTCTCATTCACTAAAAGACATTTAGCAAAAATCACTCTTGTAGGAGCCTTCCCATCTGGTGAACACACTGAATATCAAAACCAAAAGAATCAACGATTACATTACTCTGCTTCTTTTTCTTTCTTTCTTTCTTTAACAGTTAAGCAGATGACCAGAGTATTACATCTTAGATTTGAGTGTGATTGGAGAGCCATAATTAATTTTTAGCAGCAGCATCTGGGATACATTCTGCATTTATAAAGTGTGACAGCGAATAACCTTTTAAGAACTTTGAGTCCATCATAACTCAGAATAGTTTTATTCCAACATTCATTACAACAGCACCCTCAAAACACATGTACGGTTCAAGCCAAGCTACAATAATATCACTTCCTGCATTAAAGGCCAGAGACTACATTTCACTTTTAGGCCAAATGGTTTATGTAAGGGGTGCCAATTATGAATAGGAAATTCACTACAAAAGTACTATTTGCATTCCCATTAGTTCAGGTTAAAAGGCACAAGACTATGACAATTTAGTTGAGAAAGCTGGATAATGATCCCAAGAGGGTTTTTTTTTTGTTGCAAGGTTTCCAAGATAGTGCTTCAGGCTTGTGATAATGTCAGTGCATGTCGGCATGTTTTGTGTATGCATGAGTATTCAGCTTATACCTGCACAATCAGCCACTGAAGAGGCCAAAAAGACTTCACACAATTTACTTTATATATAAATGCATTTATTTAAGTTAATCATTTGTCCTCATTCAAAGTTGAATTTCTGTTGTATCTATAAAACAGAACAGTTGGAAGCGCTGTACAGTCAGACAAAACTAGGAACTGCGGCTGAGTACATTGTGTAAATATGTACATACTGTACACACACTGTCGTAGGTTTATACAAACATATACACTTTTACAATGTGTTAAGCCCCCATAACACACCACCCACATCCTAATTTTAATAGCATTGTCATAGTTGTGCCACATTCCTCAATGACTACCCGTGAACACATATTCCATCAATATTGGATCATTTGAATCACTAATTTATAGTTTGTTGCCCATTATTTCTGGTGATGGCTCTTACATATTATGTGCATATAGCTGAAGTGGGGACAGGGTAAACCCCTTGGCTGTTGTGCCTCTACTCACATGTTAACCATTATGCAAGGAGGCATCCTTTGCTGCAAGAGTGAGATTAGGGTTCAAAGAATCCTGAGCCCCATGTCTTAACAAGGGCTTTTCACCTGCCAGAGAGGCCATCCTGTCACGCTTATCCACAGGAGGTGATTTTGAGGCAGGTTGAGAGGGAATGCCTTTTTTTTCCACAAGCCCAAATCATGATATAACAAATCCCCTTTAAGGAAAACACAGAGAACACATTGCTTATCCCCATAACTAGCCACCTTGTTGTATTCAAAAATATGGGCCCCTATTATCTCCCACCAAAACACAGTGAATAAGGATGAATCCTAGTGGCTCAGGGATGAAGTTACTCTCAATCATGGGCACGTTTATTTTCTCCCTTCTTTACCCTGTTTAGATAGCGGTCTGCAGATTTGGCATCATTTGGCTTCTCTTTGTCCCCCCAGTCCTCACAGTGTATTAGACATCCAGAGTTTGCTCTGCCTCTTCCTCTCTGTTGTAACGGGCTAGATGGCAGACATTTAGGTTAGGATACGTTTTTTTTTCTTTTTAACTGTGTCAGGTGACAACTTATAATGACATCAAACTAGGACACTACGGACTTTAAAGTACGGCCCAGGTCCACTGTAAAACTGAAAGCACATTAGCATGTTATGAACAATTTCCATCCTCCATCCTGTACGTTGTGGGAATGAGACCAGGATGAGTGAGGAGGGGGCAATTTTATTATGGTTACACATAACCAATGGTAACAGACATGGATAGCGCTAGCCTGTAATATTTCACAAATCCCAAACAAATCCAAATAAACCGTAATTTGCAGTTTCTAATAAGATTGTCCCTTCCTTATTTGTTATCCTTGAGCCAACACAGGAAATAACTTTGGCACATTGTGCAAGAGACGTAAACATTTCATCATCAGATTACAATGTGGTGCTGGACTACAGTGAGAAACTTAATTATTACTGTTTTTCTTTGCTCCATATCTCGTAAAAATAATGAAAAATAAAACTGCAAAATTTTCATCCTTACAAGAATAAGACTAATTTGAAAAGAAAGGGGCTTTAAAAGAATATATGAATCACTTTTGCAGACAGTATTGCCATGGTTAGTCATGCGTGGTCTGGTGATTATGCATATGCTGCCATTGGATGCTTTTCACATGGTTTAGCAAGGGCAGGGCCAAATCACCACTCATAACCTTGGACTGAAAGAAATACAGTACAATTTCAAACAATAACTCTGTTGGCAAATAAACTCTGCTGGCAATAAGTTGAACAAATGATTCACTGACTGTACAATGTTTGGTTTAAACTGACTCTACTTAGTACTTGGTATTCCTATGTTGAAATTAGCAACACAGCCCTATTTGGCCCCATGGTGGATACCAACCAAATAGCAGTACGCCTTGGGAAAACCTTACTGGTCCGACAGGTTAATAAATATGCCAGCGCTAACCCCGTTTGTCCCCATGGTGGAAACTAGGCTAATAAGGCAATAACCAAAGTTCCCCAGCTGCTGTCAATCACAAACCTCAGGCTTTCTGGTAAAACACAAGATGTGAAGCATGGGAAAGGAAAGCGACAGTACAAAAACAGTTTCACAGACACCAGAACCAGAAATCCAAAGAGAGAGAGATCCAAAAGTACATTTGGCACCAAGCACTTGGTCCCTCATGTGTCTTTTTCCTATTTCTTGTTGCATGGTGTTTCTTGATCTGTCATTTGATAGGGAAGATGTCGCACACACACCACTAAAAAAAACAGTTACATGTCCCACTTATTAACACTGACGATGGGCCAGATGCTTGATGATAGTCTCTCCCTGGTTTGGGGTCACTGAATACACCATAGACAAATGCATCCAAACATCAACATCTGTGGACATAGCGAGGGAGGCATTTGAAAAATGCTGCATGCATGTGGGTAGCACAACAGGATAGATAAAGGAAAAAAAAAGAAGAATTTGAAACCAGGAGACTACGATGTACACGCAACTGGCTCATTTACAAGTCTGGTCATATTTTTCTAGCTTAACAGATGGGGATAAAATGAGGCATGCATTTAGATTTGGAACAAAATGCGCTCTGGAATTAATCCTGGCACCAGGGAGAAAATAGTTTGGCTGAGCTGGATTGTGGAATGACCGCTAAGTATGGGCTCCTATGGGTCAAGACAGCTACACTGGACCAGTGAAATACTCTGAGCATCTGTTGTAAGTGGTGCCGGATTGGGTGAAGTCTGCACAATCGGTTGTGTTCGTTAGGTTCTCCGGTGTGAAACAAAGCCAAATCTTCCTAAGGAGTATCTGAAGAGACTGCAGAGTGTTAGGACTAATGAGGACAATTCACTTCAATGTCCCACTCAATTCATTAACCATGAGAGGGAAGTCAAATAGAAATTATGACAACATACTGAAAAAGCTTAGGAATAATTAGACTTTTTTTTTTTTTTTTAGAAAAAGATTTCTCCCGACTAAAACTTTAATGGTTAGCTGTCCTCCCAAACTGATTGAGAACAAAGTGAGCCAACCCCGTAAACCTGGTTCAGACTGGATACTGGTCATCATGGCCAAATAAAAGGGGGAAACACAGAGAGGGATATGGGCACGTCTCTCCCCAACCTGACACCGATGGGCCCTGTGCCTGGCAACATGACAGTCAAACCCGGAAACCCATCAAGTCACAGGACAGCCATTTTTACCAGAGGTGCAAATTCAGCCAAGCTTTCCAATTCCACTACTTACAGTTGGTTGTATTGACAAAAATAGGTTAAGATTAGGCATGATGTAAATAAAAACAAATACAAATGATGGAAAATGACAGAAAACAGGAAATGATGGAAAAAGAGACATTTAGGTAAGAGACATTTAGGTATAACGTACAACAAACATGGCAGTCTTTGTCAGATAGAAAGTTCAGTAAAAAAAATTTCTTTTTTATCAATAATGAATGTTGTGTGTTTTGTGTGTTTTTGTGTGAGAGAAACAGTGAAATAAACAGAGAAATAAAGAGAATACGTTTCAAGAACACTTATGGCTACAGCCTCTTTATGGAATAACCAAAAGTCAAAACCAAACAGGACTTTCTTTGTTATGCATGTTTTCAACGGTTGATTTTCTTGGTTGATTATTTAGTTGCCTAGAAGCTGCCAAATGATGTCATTCCAAGTACAATCATTACAAATTTCCCAAAACACCCCACAATAAATCAAAGGTAATCTATAATTAAATCCCTAGGAGTAGTATAGTAGGCAGAGACTAGTGGTGTATTGGATTCATATAAAAAGTGTTAAGACTTTGGCCTTTAAATCAGATTTAAGTACAAGTACTTGGTTACAGTAAATGTAGCAAATACACAGAAACTGTAATTTATGACATTCTAATGATGCTGAAATTATTCATCTCATTACATTATTGAAAAAAAAAACATCAGGGCCCCCAAATATTCCATGTCATAATTTTTTTTTTCAGTAGATGTTTAACACTGAGTGCATACAGAAAAGCTTTAAGGGTTTATTTTCCAAGGACAAAAAAAAAGAAAGAAAAAAAAAGAGTATTGGTTCCCCTCTAGAAGAGAATGATTTTGTATGGACAGTATAAAACCTTGTTTCTCCAAACCTTCGGAACAGAACGGTCTACCAAACAGACATAATGAGACAAATACATTGATGCAGTTACACTATTGTGCATTATAGTTGTGGACTTGCTTTGTGATGCATGCAGATAAATGTACTTCACTGCAAATTTAACTGTGCAGAACATTTTGAGAAAAAATGTGCATGCACATGTAATATACCACAAGTAAACTTTGGTCTGTACTTTCAATGCAAAATGCTTTTTGGAATATTTCTATTTGATCGCACAACCTCTGTTTCAGTGGTATAATAAACAAGGTTTTACTCTGTCAAACATCTAAAGATTCTGATGGTGAATCACAACACCAAATTTTCCCATGAGTGCTTCATTATCGAAGAGCCAAAAAGAATTTGTCAGTAACCCATGAAATAATGCTCCCAGACATTGAATTAAAAATGTTTATCTAACAATTAGGGTGGCCAAGTCCTGCTAACAATTATGTGCCATGTTTTCTAAACTTCATTTGAAAGATTTTTCCACACCATCAATGAATAATGGGGGGGGGGGGAGCCCGATCGGCAAGCATCTTCCTGCAAGTATCCAAGACATTCTGCTGAATGGTGCATCATCCATCCATCTGCCCTTGCACTCTGGGAAACCACTAGGGCTGTTTATTATAAATATTCTACAGCAGCCTGCCATAGTTCTGCAAAACTGACTCATAACTCACTGCCAAGTATCCAAATCTACTGCAGTTACTTTTATTTTTCTTTTTTTTAAATAGTTTGGCATCTTCCCAAGGTGAGGTTACAAATGCTATAGCCAGCCATTTTGAGTCAGCTGTTAGTTTTAGAGAGGCAACTACAACATGGCATTCTGGGTACAATCCAACAATAGGTTCTCCATAATCGCCCACCACGTCCATGACAATTCAAACATGATTGTTAGACTGTAAGCTTCCTATCAAGGCAATCCAGTTAAAAGGTAAGGAAATCATTTGTACAGAAAACGAATAATTGTATACTCAAATCACTCTCAAGAGAAGAGCCAGAGATTTACAGGAGGGTGTGTGAAGAAAATGTAATTTCTATTCGGTCACTTGATTACTTTACAGTATAGTAGGAGCACAAAATACCCTCCTGACAGCTGTATGGAAAAGAAAAGCAATATAATTTTTAGACTTAAGTTATTTCCCCAGTGATGTAAAAAAAAAAACTTGATTAATAACTGATTTTGTGTGTGTATGTTCCTTTAAAAGACAGAATGGTGGAGAAGTGAAGATACCATAGCAGCCAGTGCTACAGTCTCAAGAAAAACAGCCAATCCACTCGCTGGGCCTGAAGACACTTTCTGGTTACTGGAATTCCACTTCCTGGTTACCGGAATTTCACTTTCTGGTTGAATCTGTAATAAACCCAACACCCCCAGACAGGAAGCTCTTTCTCTCTACCCCTCCATCCACCAGAGACAGAGGACCCACAGACACACACTGTATGAAAAACTGTATGGAGAAAAAAAATCCACAAAACAAAAAATTTCTCTCCCTCTCTCTCATCCGTGTCAGTAAAGCATGAGCATGTCATGGATGAATGAATGAGAGGCAAAGCTCAGTGCATAGAGTCTGTTCACTCCCTTCATGCAAGCAGAACCAAACTACAACAAAATGTCAATCAAACTAGAGCCTAACCTCACCATAACCACAACCTAAATAAAAAAAACCTCTTCTGTCTGTCTGCTGTCACAGCCACTGGCTCAGTGGGGAATATTGTGTTTTTACATTCCAAACAATGAGAGAGCACCAGAGAGAAGTTACGACACCAGCAATGACAACAAAGAACATCCTTTTCTCCCCATTTTTTTGGAGAAAAAGAAAAGTTGTCTTGAAACTCGATCAAGAATCAACATTAAGAAATAGAAATAGAAGAAAACAAAATAATTAAAGTAAAAATGTTCTATTCCATTTCACCAGCGATGAAAACAAAAAATAAGGGGGGGGAATCACTCATCCATCACTCACATCGGCATCTATTGATGAAAATACTGAGGTATGTGGTTTGGATGGAAAGTATCTTCATTGCCATCATAATCATCATCATCAATGTGATCATCACCATCCCCATTCATCCTCAAATAGTTTCCCGTTTCCTCCAATAAGGTCTAAAAGCCCCTCCCCTTGGAGGCGTGGCTCTTGGGAGAGGGGGTAAAAGAACAGCGTGAAAAAACCTGCCCCATTAAGCAGGAGGAGGAAACAAATGAAGAAGAGGAAGAAGAGAAGGAGGAAGAAGGATGTCTTTCCTTTTATCCATTCGTCCATTGTTTCCTGTGTTTGTATCCATCTTTCTGTCTTCCCATCTGTGTCCTTGTCTCTCTTCATCTTTGTGTGTGTATCTGGAGCATCCTCGATCATTGCAAATTGAGGGTGAACTTCCACTGTTGGTTGAGGCTGGGGCTGCAAACCTCCACGGTGAGCCCCCCCATCCTGGCACTGCGGCTGTCCAGACATAGGTTACTACCCACGTGACGAAGCTTCGAGTTGGACTCAATCTGCTCCCATTTCTAGATACATATACAAGTATAATATATGAATACACATGTATACACAGGAGAGAGAGCAATAGTGCAAAAGCATAATCCTATAAAACATTCTCAACAAGTTGGGGGAAAAAAATCCATGTCTGACCAGTGAGCCACCTCTCAGATGAGGATTTGTGTCTTTGTGAGTGTGCATGTGCAAGTCTCTTCCCTCTTACCTGTCTGCTATCATTCTCTCTACAGCCCTGTAATTTGATAAGGGAGCCAGCCGTTCTGTCTACTACAGTAAGACACAGGTCCATGTGTTTAACAGATTTATCCTTGGTCAGGGCCCACTCCTACAGGAGAATATAATTATGCACATATTAGTTTACACACACACACACACACACACACACACACACACACACACACACACACACACGTCTGCCCACATGAATACACACTCACCCATAAACATAAATAAAGATGCGAATCCACACACCTCAATTTAGACGTGTTCCTTCTAAAGTGTAGTTTTGCAGCCAGCATCGTGGCTAACCCGGCACAAAATGTGGCCTTGCTGGCGCTATACATGCTATAAACCTGCCCATGAGTACTGTGTTATCTTTTTTGTCAACACAAGGACTAAATTAGTTTTTGAATATAAAATCAAGTCAAAATCAAATCAAAGTTCTATCAGACAGTAACCGTTAAAATGAGCAACCACCAATTCAAATCTGATTTGGATATTCTGAAGTAGCTTAAATAGTCTTAAATACAGCAATTAAATGGAAAGCTGCAGGATTCCAGCATTGGGCCCTATCAAACTGTACCCGCACAGATTGTTCACTTTTGTTGTATACAAAAGCAAAGCTAAAGCACACAATTAAGCTCAAATCAACTTTAACCATATAGCCCTTTAAAAACAAAAAACTTGACATCACAAGCAAAACGACAATGTGAGGATGATCAACGGTTCAAGAGATGACCAGGTGTGGTTGAAGAAAGTGTATTCACCAGCTGTATTCTCCTTTATTGCACCCCCAGGATTGTCAATACCTCTCACCACACACGCCACCACTTGCCACCCAGGTGACTCTAGAGCAAAGATCTGATTGGCTGACCTGTGTGTGTCGTCGAGGTAACACTACCTGGTTGCCTCCAGCATTGTGGCATTCATAGACGCCCACCACCCCGTCAGCGAAATGACCAAGGGTGTCTAGACAGTTTCCTCCTTGCTGCAAGGCTCCAAATGCTATATCCTGATGGTCTGGGACCCTAAACACACACACACACACACACACACACGCACACACACACACACACACACACACACACACACACACACACACACACACACACACACACACAGATTAAGTTATGGCTGTGAAAAATAGCAGGTTTATAATTGACTTTTAATTCCTATCTCAAATTTCATTCCATTACTTGATATGTAAAATCATGGTTTTTCTTACCGTAGTTCAGGGTAAACATTCTCTAAGTACCATTTAAATGGCTTACAGTGGAGTCTCTTCTTCATCTCCAAGCGGCTCTGGATGCTAAGAGACAGAGATGAATAGAGAGGAAATTACAGCTGCCAGCAGAACCTCCCCTTGACAGAAATAGTTGAAATGTAGCCCCACATGACCCTTACTTGAAGCAAGGAAGAGAACCACACAGGCATATCCAAGGGCACATCCTTTACAGCAGATAACTGCTCTTTAGGTTGGGATGGAGATGGATATTGAGGGTGCCTCTCTTTGTCTAGGATGTTAGTAAACCATGCCTAACTTGGTACGAAGTGAGAGTTCATGCAGCAGAGAGGGTCGTACAACGCAGATGGGTGCAAAAATTCAAAAATAAAACATGAGAGGGCCTGTAACTGGTATGTAGAGTCAATTCATAAAGGTACTTACTTGCCGTAGGGGACGTTTCTGGCTGAGGGGACAGCAGCATAATAGAAGTTTTTAAATTCATCCATCCACACCTCGGCTGCTCTCCTTGTATTCCTAAGAAGGGAGTGGAGGGAAGGAGAGGGATGAGGAAAGATGAGGAAAGAAAGAGGAACAGAGAGAGATGCAGAGAGTGAGGGGAAAGGGAGAGCAAGAGAGATAATTTGATGTATGAAACAGAGTGTTCCATGGCTGCAGTTCTCAGACAGACAAGTCATTTCTTTTGCAGACACATTGCATTTGTTTTGCGTTATTTTCATTTAGGTGAGCACACACACATTTGAGAGCTTCCTGCAGTGGCTGAAAAAAACTCGCCTTGCAGCACAGGCACTGCAGGAAACACATACACTCATGCACACACTTGATGTGCGTGCGCGTGCACGCGCATGTGCACACACACGCGCACACACACACACACACACACACACACACACATACACACACACACACGCACAGTAACCTTTTTGCCCTCAACTTTTAATTCCACTTAGAACCACAGGAGGGAAAGCTTCAGCTTGAGAGAAAAAAGGCTGCGCCTCTGTGAAACAATCTTCCCTATCTTTTTTTTCCCCTCACCATGCTCATTAGTACTGTTGTTCCCATTTTTATTATGTCTCAACTCATACTGGAAGTCATGCTCTCTGGATTCTTGAATTCTAACTTGTTTAAGGAGGGGACATTGCTTTTGTCAGGACAATGACGGGATTACAGAAATTCTTTCATCAGCTCGCTGTTGTGCAACAGATTTGTAAGAGTTTCATCCAAGAATGCTTAGTATTTTTAAGTTTATTTCAGCATTTAAACACATGCTAGGTTTAGAAAGCTGCCCGTGTGTTGTGTGTGTGTGTGTGTTGTGTGCATTACCTGGCAAATACAGTCCCGCTGCCCCCAGGAAAGGTATATGGGTGTTGCTTTCTGAAGACATGGCCGACTCTACTGCAAGGGATGATCTCTAGACTGCCACCACACTGCCACACACGAAATGAGATCTCTGGAGCACACACACAAAACACCATATAAATACATATACACCCTTCTCAAAACTTTACATACTGTATTAACCAACCAATGAATCCTGCCACTGTCTGACAAAACCAACAGTCATTTCAAGAGGACTACCCATAAACCACACTAGACTCTTGATAGTCTTGAAATTTCATGTTTTCTCTCTACATTTTATAAATTTCTTGATCTCTGCAAAAACTCAGTTTTAACTGCGCTCTACTTTCTCAGAGACAAGATACCAAGTCCAGTTGCACTTGATTCAACTCCTTTGGATAACCATGACCTGGATGAATGAGAACATTCACAGTCACTTTCTCAGAGGTAATATGGAGTCCATTGTTAGCTAAACGAGTACAAGTATCTGAGATTAAACTTAGCTTTGAATCATCATACTGCTCCCACAGTGTCTCAAGACAGGCTCGGATAACAACCAGCAGTTGTTTACTGCTAGCAGTTGCCTCACAGACTTTAATAAAAAAATCAATACAAAAAAAAGCTGCTATCAATCTACTACGCCGGATTCACTGTGTTCTGCTCATCCAGGGTTCAATTCAATTCATACTTCACTTCATCAATATTGCATCCACAATTTCTCCTTATTAGATCAGCTGTACTGGAGAATCCCCTGCTGTCCTCCGTTTTAAGCAGAGAATGTACTTTTAAAAGCTTCAGACATGAGTCAGCCAATCAGAACTGAGGACCAGGATCTGTTCCGTAAGTTTCTTTCTAGCCAGATGAATGCTGGGCCCAGCATCCATCAAAATGCTAATGGATCCCCCTAATTTTATCATGTTCTTTAATATAATCTAGTGATCTGGTCACGGTGCCAAGCACATTCTTTGTACTTAATTTTCCTTGCCTAATCTCACAAGAGAGAAGACATACTACAAGTCAGAAGGAATTTCTGATATCTGAGCAAAAACAACCATGTGTACAACCCTTTCAAGTAAGCACGCTGCAACCTGCTTACTTTAAAAAAATAACTTGTATGGAAATATTATACATGTATAGAATATATAATAATCCTATATACTTTATTCTGTTTCAACGGTGTTCAGATTTATTTCATTATAGTTCAGCTTACCCAGGTTTTCTCCACCCCATACGTCCATCATCATGTCATACTTTCCCAGCAGCTCAAAGTACTCCTTATCCATCACGAACAGACCACCCGCTATCATAGGAGTCCTGCAGAGAGAGATGGAGAGAGAGGGAACCAGAGGGTGAGCAAAGGGAAAAGTATTAGCACATGTGTCTACACATCTGTATGAATGAATGTTTGTGTGTGCAATTTTGAAATTAATGTTTGTGTGTGTGTGTGTGTCTCACTTGATAGGAGCAATAGGGTTTCCTTGTCTTGCCCTCCTCTGCTCCAGGGTCATGTAGTCCCATTTAAACACCAGGTTCCAGTCAAAACCTTAAGACAGATAAAAAAAACATGCACACGTGCCCACAAACACACACAAGCACAAACATGGACCAAAGTTACACAGCTGATTATTGTAACTTTCATTAAGTGTAAGAATTATAGAGGACTACGTATATGAACGTATGTTTGTGTGTGCAAGTGTGTTTTTGCTTGTGTGTGTAGCACCTTACCTCCCTTTAGATCCGCTGAAGCTCCGACATACTGGAAGTTGTCCATGTTGATGACATCGATAATCGGAGAAACTACCCTTGTCTTATCCTGTGAGGTTGGTGGCATCGGGGACAGTCACAGAGGGAAAAAAAGAAATGTCACTTTTTTTGGTCCAGGATCAAATCAGCTTAATATCACGTTGCTTTAAAAGAACGGGACTTGTTAAAACATAATACTATATTTCTGCTCTTGTCATACAGGTACGGATAAACAGCATTGCAAACTATTTTCAATCCTCATCTGTGGTACAAGACCAAAATCAAAACACATCTGCTTGTGTCACATGTCCTAGCTAAGTTACTGATCATTAGCAGTGCATTTACTGGTATTTCTTTCTTTTTTTTCTTTTTTTTGTGGATCCCCCCCCCCTTTTCCTCCTCAATTGCATCTGGCCAGTTATCCCACTCTTCCAAGCCGTCCACTCTGCCGATCCGGGGAGGGCTGCAGACTACCACATGACTCCTCCGATACATGTAGAGTTGCCAGTCGCTTCTTTTCACTTGACAGTGAGGAGTTTCACCAGGGGAATATAGCACGTGGGAGGATCACACCATTTCCCCCAGTCCCCCCCCCCCGAACAGGCGCCCCGACCGACCAGAGGAGGTGCTAGTGCAGCGACCAGGACACATACCCACATCTGGCTTCCCACCCGCAGACACGGCCAATTGTGTCTGTAAGGACGCCCGACCAAGCCGGAGACAACACGGGGATTTGAACTGGCGATCCCTGTGTTGGTAGGCAGCAGAATAGACCACCACACCATCCAGACACCTCATTTACTGGTATTTCGTTGACAATGCATCATTTGATTTACAAGAAAAAAACAGACTGGTTTCTTTGAACCAAAGCTTTGCCATCAGGTAGCAAAGCCGCTGTTTGTAACTGGTTTAGAGTCAGCATAAGGATTGTTACTGGTAGGACTAAAAGTACAACATTAAAAGAACATCACACACAATCCTGCTGGCCTAACGGGACACCCAGATGTAAACAGAGTTGCAGTCGTATTGTGGTAAAGAGCTACATTTCTTTAACTTTTTATGACCAACTTGGGCGTCTGGGTGGCGTTGTGGTCTATTCCGTTGCCTACCAACACGGGGATCACCGGTTCGAATCCTCGCGTTACCTCCGGCTTGGTCGGGTGCCCCTACAGACACAATTGGCCTTGTCTGCAGGTGAGAAGCTGGATGTGGGTATGTGGGAGGGGGAACTGGGGGGAATAGTGTGATCCTACCACACGCTATGTCCCCCTGGCGAAACGCCTCACTGTCAGGTGAAAAGAAGCAGCTGGCGACTCCACATGTATCAGAGGAGGCATGTGGTAGTCTGCAGTCCTCCCCGGATCAGCAGAGGGGGTGGAGCAGTGACCGGGACAGCTCGGAAAATAGGGTAATTGGCCAAGTACAATTGGGGAGAGGAGGGGGGAAAAACAACTTTTTATGACCCACTTATGGTACCCAGCAAAGAAGGGATCCATTCAGAAACACTATTTATTTATTTATTCATTTGTTTATTTATTTACTCCTGGGACAGATGGGCCCCATAGAAGATGTGAGTCTATGTGTGCATGTCTGTGTTTAAAAAAAAAGTTTAAAAAAAAGTGCAATAACTCATTAGCTATTGACATCTTCTGTAACATTAAGACATCACATGTGGTCATAAACCAATTAAGGCATACCTCCGAGTTCAGAAACAGTCACGTAAACACCTTTTTCTCATTATCTTTATCAGGGTAAGGTTAAAATCTGAGAAAACTTAATTGCCTACATTCTTGCTCAATCTTGATTTAATCTTGATTTATTGGTGGACGTATACATCTTGTTCGGGCTTGTTCTGACTTTTTGAAAAAACTTCATGTGAAAGGTCACCAGGCGCAGTCAACTAGTTTGTTTTTTTTTAATGAAAAAAGTGAAAATGGCTAACAGCTAAGTCCTTTTGATAATGTATCAAGAATGAAAAAAAATAAAAAAGATAGGCGGAGAAAATGAATATGCTTGCTTGGACTGCCACAAGTAGGCAGAGACAATTACGAGGAAGGACATGTCTTGGAAGAGGACATCATTATGTTGGTAGTAAAAGATAAACCACAGACAGATAAATAAAATCTGATTAAAAGTGGATTATGGTAACAGTTTTTGGGAAATTGTGTTATTTAAAACAATGGAAACACTTTAATCAAAATATTGCCTTAAATTACTCCCGGTGTACATGCAAACATACACATGGACCAAAAAGTTTTGTCCGTGACATCCACACACACAAATCAAAAGCAGTCTTAACAAGGTGCCATTTCTGAATGTTGTGCCAGCTTGAGACAAGTGTTCAAACAATTAAATCCTTTTCATTTTCCTTTTCTATGCAGTGTGAGCAGTGCCTGGTGAAGCAACAGGGCCGACTAAAGAAACCGATTCAAAACAGTAACATTTACCCTTACTTCTTAAGCTTTTTACCAATAATGATTTAAAAGTCTTTGGAGGAAGAAGGCAAACAGTGCGCTTTCTCAGTTGCAGGAGATGTGCCCATCGGGGTACTGTGGCTGTCAGTGTCATGATCTTCATCAATGTGTCACAACAACCAAGCTGCTCTAACAATGCTCTTTTTCTTTCCTCTTTCCTGTCACCTTTATTTGTTTCTAGCTCTTACAATTCCCTCTTTTCATTCCTTACTTTCTGTAAATGCATGTACATGTTCCAGTAATGCATGCAAGCCTGTGTTTGTGTGTGCACGTGTGTGCGTGCATGCATGTGTGTACCTCGGCAACTCTTTCCAGCAGTGGCTCTAGCCAGTGGTCATTGCATTCGCAGTGAGAGTCGAGGAAGGTGAGAACTGAAGCTGTGGCAGCGTCTGCACCTCGCACCCTGGACCGCATCAGGCCTGACAAAAACAAGCCGGTTACAATATTATCAGCAACTTTTACTTTAGATAGCAAAAAGGACCGACAGAAACAGGCAGCTGGGCAGACTTAATGAGCTTCTTACTGCCAAAAGGACTATTCCTGCATTTCAATGTGATTTTTTTTTTTTTTGCCTGGGAGTTATCCAAAATCCAGCTGAAAGTGGAGCGAATGTTGTTTTTTTTTTTTTTCTTGGGAATAAAGCCATTTACAAAATTTACAAGCTGCTGATGCTTAACTAACAGGAACCATAGGGGAATTCAGTGTTGCAGAACTCATGACCAAATCCTTTGAAACTGTCATCAACAAATGCCAGTTTTGCACAAAATTGGGATATTTGCACTAAATTTGCCCATGACGAAAGATGTGTGAAAGATACGTTGATTTATCACATGAGGGCATGACGAACCCCGGAACTGCTTTTGCTTGAAGGTGTTTAAACTTTTTTTCCCTGTTTCTCTTCTTACCCTCTCTCCGGTCATTTCTCAGCACTCGCACCTTCTCTATTTTCCCCAGCAGGGCTCCATCCTCAGCTAGTGTACCAAGAGACACACACACACACATGCATACACACACATAAATAAATATTATACAAGGTACATAATCTTGATGCAATGGGCATTTTCCTGGTGGCCTACGTCTTTAGAGAAACACCTGTAGTCATAACGCAACACAGTTAATGTTGGTATTTTTGTAATTACAAAATAATTGGGAGCTCATATTATTATTGCTCCCATGCCGAATGAATGAACATGCAAAATGTGCATCCAACCTGCAAATCACTGTTCAGTCACAGTGTAAAAGAGTTGGTGTCACTGTCAAGCTGTGTAATGTTCCTCACTGGTATCGAATTGTAAGATAAATATAGCGTGAAGAAAGCAAAGGTGTTTCCAAACTTTGGGAGTAATATGCAATATGATGAAAGCAATTCATAATAATGCAGGACAATGACCCCATCAACAATTTTAAATTGTACCAACTTTAGTGTTAAAACCTCATCACTGTGACAGGTCTAGGACTACATAACCCATCTCATTTACACACATTTATATTTAGATGGTTTCACAAAATGATGGCTTCTTACAGGTGCATGTTTTCAGGGGATTGTGATTACATTACTTACGGTTGTCACTGTAGTCATCAACCAGAATAATCTCTTTGACTAAGTGTGTGGGGCTTTTCTTCAGGACACTGAACAGAGAGATTGGGGGGGGGGGGGGGGGGAGAAGCAGAAAACCACAAAATCAGAGCAACTATAGATTTAGTAGACACATTTAGAGTTGGGATATCTTTATAAATACCATGCGACTGTCTGCCACGTATTAAAAATGCAATGTGGATTTGGTACATAGGTACATAGAGTACACGGTAACCCTTATGTTTTCCTACCTAACCACTGTCCGAAGTAGAGCAGAGCGGGCTTCATTGTGGAAGGTGATGACCACACTGGAGGCTGGCAAATCTGACTTCCAATGTTTATGCCTGCAACTACACACACACACACACACACACACACACACACACACACACACACACACACAAACACACACACTCGTTAGAAATATAAAACAAAGACAAATACAAAATACAAATACAAAAATATATTGTCACAGAGACAGATGAGACAAACAGACATTCTAGATACACACATACACACACTCTCGTGCACAGAAAGGTTCAACACCGGTCTAAGCTGTGAGCTGGAGTCTTTCACTAAACAGATTTGTGCATATATGAACACAGCAAATTGGATTGAGTATGCAGTGACATCAAGATACGCACACTTAAACACAGGAAGGAGAAACAGGGGCAAACAGTATCATCGGATTTGGACACTTGCACAGTCACAGCTTTGCCAGTTCATTACGGTGGGGTGTGTGCGCATGTGATATCTGTGTGTGTGTGTGTGGGGGGGGGGTCTGTAATGTTGTGCTTTAAAGGACTGGAATCTAGTCCTTCAGCCCGCTAGTCAACATAGTCAGATCGTCAGAAAGACACACCACACTATACCACAAAAATACCATGACAATGCAGAGGAGAGCTAGTTTACTTGCTTGGGAGTATTAGGTTTGTTTGTGCATGTGTGTGTGTGTGTGTGTGTGTGTGTGTGTGTGTGTGTGTGTGTGTGTGTGTGTGTGTGTGTGTGTGTGTGTGTGTGTGTGAGAGAGTGGGTATGTTATCAACATGTACTCATGCTCATTCAGAGCATGGGTACATGTTAATTATGTTTGTGGGTCTGTTATGAGTTTAATATTCTACTTACTGGTCATGTCTTGTATCAGGTACTGCTCTGTCCATACGGAGTTTGTCACTCTCTACTTGGTTAAACTTGTTCCTGGCATAGGGGTCCTGGCCTGGTCGGACCACAGTGGCACCAACATACAGGTCCTGGTCATAGTCCTGCCAGCGCACCTTACCTGTAGACACACACACACACACACACACACACACACACACACACACACACACACACACACACACACACACACACACACACACACACACACACACACACAGTTATGACAAAAATATAACTTGGCTTGAAAACGTTTTCATCCAGGTCAATGTTCTTCAAGTTTTCTTACTTGCAGAACTTTCTTACTATTTCATTACTATTGGTTTTCCTGACAATTTAAACACATTTAAATTGTAGCCCAGAAATTATTAATAGTAACATAGTATAAGATAATGGCTAATGGCAATGTGATATTTAACCACTGGTCTGATGCAAAAATGCAAAAAGGAAGCATGACTGACATGGACCATTTTGTGATACACGAAGGATTTTTTTCTCCTTATCGCTTACGTTGGTGTGTCGACATTCTAGAATAAATCTTGCAATGCACCTGGACACATCCTCAGTGATGTAACCTGGGATCCTCGGGTGTTTCGAGTCTTTCAACAATCAGACACCCTGATCATCTCCGGCAACCCGGCCGGAGATGATCCAAGTTCCAGCTTGTGTCCAGGTAGTACTACCTAACCTATGGATCACCTCTCCTGATCCACAGCCACCTTGAGGCCACTTCAGCTGCCTTGGTGACCAACTTGATGGCCCACTGTTTGCTGGCCCCTGTGATGCCTAGCATGTTATAGACCCTGAAGAGGGACCAGCCAGCAAACCCTCTGCATCCCACCTCGATGGGCTCACACCTCACACGCCACCTGTTATTGCTGCTCTACTCCACCAGCTCAGCATACTTCGCCCTCTTCTTCTCGTTGGCCTCCTCAATGTGATCCGTCCACAGGAAGGTGAGTTCCAAGAGGACAACCTGCTTGGAGGCCTCTGAGTCAGTCAGGTGCCTGGCAACAATGCTGAAGAATATCTAGCCTTTATCACTGAGCAGTGAGATGGCTCTGAGCCGATCGATGTTCTTTGATTCCCTCTCCTTCGGAATCCACAGCCCTTCTGCACTCTTCTACTTCTGAGCAAACTTGCACTTCCTCCAGATCACTTTCAGGATCCTCCAGAGCCTGTGAAGTAGCCTTTGGCAGTTCTTGTAAACCTTGTAGGGCACCCCACTCAGTCCTGGGGCTGAGCTTGTTCTTGCCTTTTTGACCACCTCCTGGATCTCCTTCCAGCTGGGCTCCTTCATATCCAAGTCCAGGGTTGGTGCAGGTGGATTTATCGAGGACTTACAGTGGCCCAGATCCAGCTCCCTGTTTGAGTCACTGAAGGTGTCTCTGAGGTGGCTGTCAATCCCAGCTGTGGAACAGATGAGCTGGCCACTGCACTCCTGCCCCAGCAGCTGTTTTGTAAACCTGAAAGGGTTTGCTAGAAAGGTAGCCTGCTTCCTGGCCCTCTCCTTCCTACACCTTCGATGCCACTAAGCCCACCTCAAGTTCATGAGCTTCTTATGAAGAATGCTGTGCAGCTCTGCGAGAGCTCCACTCCCCTACACGCTCACCTCCTTGAACTGCTACCTCAGGCACTTAAGCTCTTGTCTGAGCTGGTGGATATTGGTAGCTCTGTTGGTCATGGTGTACAATGACTTCACTGCTTTCTTCTCCAATCCAAATCGCTTAGCTGCTAGGCTGACGATAATGGTGGTCATGGGCTAGAGGTATCGTTCAGCTTCCCCTTGGCAGTTGTTTCCAAGATGGCGTTTGTATCTTCATCAAACTGGAGCCACTCATTCTCCTTGCTAGCTTGGGACCACCTGATGCGCCGACGTTCTGATGGTCTGCGTGGGGCTTAGGTTTGCATCACTTGGAGGTTCTGGGCACTGTGGTGTGACTCTGGGCCTGGCTCCTCCTGCATCTCACCAGGACTAAAGATTTTAAAAAAAAAACAGTAGAGATACAAAAAAAACCCACCTACTCTTGTCTGAACATCCAACTAATTGAACTTTTTTTTTGTTACTTGGGAATTAAGAGGGCAATTGAAGACCTGGCACTTATAAAGGCGGTTGTGTCTGAGCAGATGGTCCAGTCAGAAATGGCACCATTACTGCCAAGGTTAGGGGTTTGATTCCACTGGGTCCATCCACACTGTCATGTGATGCAATCATTTTGTTGTAAAGTGCTTTATGCCGTGGTGCTAGAGAGGCGTGGTAGAAATGCAGTCACCGATTCTCAGTCACAAACACATCTAAAATTACACTCCTGTGTCAAAGCAAGGATGTTGAGTTTAATAAGTCCTGACCAATATATGCTCAAAAAACAACATGGCCAATGATAGAAAATGCCGAATTAGACACGCTATGAAACCATACACATATAACACAATGTTTTGCTCGATTATGGAGCAGAGAAAGTTCAACACAGAAAGTTGTCATGTTTGATTTCATAGTTTGTCACTGACTGCCAAGACATGCGCATGAAAACAATGTGTAACTAATTAGCTGGCAGCAGCTGCTGGGCTAATGCGTTACATTAAACATTTGGCAGTGAAAGATTACATTATTTTTTATCATGGGTGGATGTCTGTATGAGAGAGAGAACGAAAGAGAGACAGTGAGAGAGAGAGACAGACTGACAGACAGGCAGAGGGGGAGAAAGTAAAAGAGCCCTAGTACATGCATTCATTTTCTCCAAGTGTGTGTGTGTGTGTGTGTGTGTGTGTGTGTGTGTGTGTGTGTGTGTGTGTGTGATGCTAATTACGTAGAGCTTGCAATGCATGACTGTAATATTGTCTCCGGGACACCACTGAATGTGTGTCTGTCGATGATGCCCTTGCTGATATCAGTAGCAGTCAGTAATTAATCAGAATCTGTGAAATTAACGTTTCAACTTCACTGCTCTGTAGCTTAGTCTCTCAGGCTTCAGCACAAATAAACATGCATGCATGTACACATATAATCACTCAGTTTTATGCAGTTGGTCGAATGGGTGTATGTGTGCACGCGCTTGCATGCATGTATGTGTGTGTTTACTCAAGTACAGGGGGACAAGAAATTATTTTTCTTATCAGGGAAATAAAATAAATGGAGAATGAAAATGACTACAATTATTTGCAGCCAAATAAACAGGGCAGAACCAAGCATGACATTTGCCAGGCTTATATAACCCCTCAACCTTAATGGGAAAATTTTATTACAGACTTTCTTTTAAACCATCTCTTCCCCAGTCTATAGATGATGAATCAGTTGAACCATATCAAATGTCTTCTCTTCCCATATGACCACTAATTGGTAGCCTGTAGGTAAACCCACCTTGTAGCAGATGGTTGTGTGTTGTTATGAGAGTTGTGTGTCAAAGACGGACAGCTGTGGGCATCCGGGTAGCATAGCAGTCTATTCCGTTGCCTACCAACATTGGGCTCGCTGGTTCGAATCCGTGTTACCTCCGGCTTGGTCGGGCATCCCTACAGATACAACTGGCCATGTCTGTGGATGGGAAGCCAGATGTGGGTATGTGTCTTGGTTGCTGAACTAGCGCCTCCTCTGGTGAGTGTGATTCTCTCACGTGCTATATCCCCCTGGTGAAACACCTCACGGTCAGGTGAAAAGAAGCGGCTGGTGATTTCACATGTGTCAGAGGAGACATGTGGTAGTCTGCAGCCCTCCCCGGATCGGCAGAGGGCGTGGAGCATCGACTGCGGCGGCTCAGAAGAGGGGTAATTGGCCAGATACAATTGGGAAGAAAGGGGGGGGGGGATCCAAAAAAAAAAAGAGACGGACAGTTGTATAGTCTAAGATCTATTCTGCACACAGCAATGGGACTGTGCGGATAGTTGTCTTTTTGTGGCATGTCACTTGACTGACGACTTCCTTGTTCTCCTTCAACCTCCATTACCTGTGAACTATTTTCGCTCTTGATGACACTGATGACACGATGTGCCAAAACTCTCAGTAAATCTGTAAACTCTAAATAAGGCTGTCACGGTTTCTGATAGAAATAAGTTAACTAGTTTTAACACTAAGCTCTAGCAAGCTCTATTAAGCTCTTAAGAGTTTAATTGTTAATTAGAATCAATTCAAGAACTGTCATCCCAATCAAATAGAAGCTATGGTGAGTAGCAACAAAACAGGATCAATTTACTTTTAGTTGCTGTAGAGGAGAGCTGTGGGAGTCTAGGAGTGACATAAGACATGCACATTTTGTTTCTCCAAACTGGACAATTTTACCAATCCCAAACAGTCCGGAGGTATCCAGTTATTGTAGAGCACACACAGTTATAAATGCATGCAAGTAGCGGGGATCGTAGAGTCATTTGTTCCCCTTTCATTTTCACATTTGGAGACTGCTACCACAGCAGATGAAACAGCAGCATATCTTCTTCCCTCTGTGTTGGCAAATCACTAAAATCAACAGAGGAACTTTGATGGTCTGATACGTAGCTACATAGACCCAAACATCAATAAGGGAATGAGATTCGGGAGAATTACCTGTATCAAAAACAAAAAAATGGGCTGCCGCTTAAAATCAGCCAGCTGGAGACAGTAACTCGCTGTGGCTGGCAGCCAGTATTTGTAAAAAGCATTGATCTTGACACTTGTCTATTTAACATTGTAAATGCAAATTTAACCGTCTGAATTGTCCTCACTCCCCTGGAAGGAGGCAGAAGAACAGTGAGCCCATTCCTAAATTAAGAGAAATGTCCCTTTACTTCTCTTAATGCTAAAATATGATCTCAGATAATCAATAGGCAGTTAATACACTTCTGTTCTCTGCTCCTTCTCATTAATTATACTTCTTCTATTCTATTTTTCTGCTCTTCTCACCCCTCATCCCCATTCATCCTCCCATCTCTCCTTTTTGTATCCTCTCCCTTCTTCACTATGTATATGTGCTGTGTGTGCGCGCGCGCAAATAACAACTAGAGAAACTTGATGTTTTATCTCCCATGGTTAAATTACTCCTCTTCAGGGTTTCAGTATGACTCGTCTTTAAGCACTAGAATCAGATATGTCAGTGTGCGTTAAAGTCATATCATCGTAGGGTTTGTGTTTCATCCAGGCCCAAGACAAACGCAGAAAGTGGAAAAAACTTTCAGGAACCAGTCAGTCCCTCTCATACTTTTACCTGGACTTCTCTCCTGAGCTTCAGATTCCTTTTCTCAGTGGCATAATTTTTCTGTTTGTCGACTCTCTGTGACAATGTACAAAGTCTTGTTAGGGACACAAAACTAACTGGGAATATAAAAACTCCTCACGGTACTCTGGAGAAATGGGCAGCTTCACAAGCTTAGTGGTTTCAGACTAGAAAATACTGTCAAGTATTATACAGTATTATACTACTGAATTAAGATGTTATGTTGGGTGAGTTTTGTCAGATTAGCGTATCCTAGAGCTCTTAAGCTCAAAATCAGGTCTTTTGATGTGAGAAAATAGTTTGGTATTCTTTCCATAAAGACGACTTGTGTACAGTTTGTTTCGCTCACTAGAAATGACACTAGATTTGTTAGTCTGCACAAGTGGTGAGATTCAGAGATTAATCAAACTCTAGATTAATTTGAGGAAAAATATATATTTGTACAAATAAACACTCACTCACTCACTCACACTCTCTCTCTCTCACACACACACACTTGCATGCTGGTTGGTTGTCCATCGCGCCCGATGATGACCATCTTCTTCTATTTGTGGGTCCTTTGAGGACTCAGATAGCAGAAGATACCTGCGCAGAGATGGTTTTTAAAGTGGCATGGGGGGTGCGCTTCTCCCAACGCCACATGACTTGATTGTAGAGGAGATGGTTCCGATGGCAAGGGGGATCCCTAGACGACCGGCACCTCCACACAACTGCAGGGGGCTGCCGGAAATCCAGTTTTTTGGAAACCGCCTCGAAGCGTGCCGCCACAGCTTGCTTTTCTGTTGGGGTAAGCTCCCTTAGCCTTATGTCTTCCAGACTCACCCACAAGGCAGCGGGGCAGTGGTTGATAGGTGCCAGGGTGTGTCCACCAGGGTGGGCCTGCACACCATATCTCTGGGGCCCACTGCTGCTCCGAGATCCCCTGCCAAGTTAGCCTGGGGCCGCAAGACCCCAGTTACCATGTGTGGCCACGGGGAGGCCTGGCAGGAGTCTTGGTGAAGGAGAGGCTATGTACTGGCAAGGGAAGGGTTACACGCTAGGATGCTTCCCTATTCGCCACAAAGGCTAGCCAGCGGCAGCAAGCTAAGGGCAGGAAGGACACAAGCGGGTTGGAAGAACACGTGCACCTTCCCTCCAACTACACACTGCTGCACTAGACGCATCACAACACTCTGTGTGTATGTACACACACACACACCACACACACACACACACACACTATATATATATATCTCAGAGAGGGAAAAAAATAATTGCAACTTCTTGTGGTGTACTACAATCAGTCTGTACACAGAGGAATGCTACAGCGAAGGTAGCACAATTTTCAATCATCCCCAACACACGCACACACCCAACAGAAATACATACAGACTACGATGCTAAGAAATACCTATCATGAATCAACTGGCTTTCCATCTCACGGTACCACCAGTGCTTTATGGGTAGTGAGGTTATGGAGAATGTTCCAACCAGATGGTAAGGTTACTGAATAGAAGTGTACGTCAGAGCAGTGAGAAGTTTACTACCTGGTGGTAGAGTCTCCAGACTGTGTGTCTTGTCCGAGCTATGAGCCTGATTTCTGCTTGATGAGTCACTTGAACCCCATTCATCCTGAAGAAAACAAAAATGTGGTCACAAACACATCAGGTTTATTTGTATAGCAATAAATTACAGTTTTGGTCTTAGTAGGCTTTACATTGACATTACATTATACAAAAACAGGTAAACAGAGAATGACTGCACAGCCCCCCTATCCTTAGACCCTCAAACAAACAACTACACAAATTATAACAGACAAAAAAAAGAAAAAAGAAAAAAGAGAACATATCGGAGGAACACCAAACAGGCTTGTCTGTTTGGAGGTCTTGTCTAAGGCACAAGGATCCTTTATATATTCAGTTACTCATTCACACCGTCATACAACATTTCAGCCCAACACAATAGTGGTACTATGTTGTATTAAGGGCTTGTAATTTTCTTAATCACAATATTTTCAAAACTTTTTGTCTGACTGACTGGGAAATTCAACCTAACCCAATCTGAGCAGCAGCTGGTTGAGCTACTGGGAAGTCAAGTCATTCAGGTTTGTGTGCCTGTTAAACCCCCTGGACGTCCAGGAAGATGTTTGCATTCGGCTGATGCTGCTGATTAGTGACAACCTGTCTTTCAGGAAATGGGAGAAACTCATTAAGACTTCCATTTTTATCTTCAGCTCATCCATTCAAGCATTTATTCATCCTGTCTATTCATTTTTTTCTTACAATTCATCCTTTGCTTATCATCCATTCTGTCGCTCAGGATGTATTTTTTTCACCTATCTATTCAAGCCATATATTTATACATCCATCCACCCATCCATCCATGCATCCCTTGTTAACAAAGAGTTCAATCAATGTATTCAGACACTAAATGATGATCATGCCCTCACCATTAGTACCAAGGGACAGACAGTCCATCTATTTGTCCCTCTATCTATCTGTCCATTTATCTATAATGATTGGATCAATATACCGAGGCTATTAGTGCCCTTCATTTCATGCCCAGGCGATCGCCTTGGAAGAAAAAAAAAAGACTCTAATGTCTAACTAGCTGTGGTTTGCAATGTTTAAACACTTCATTTCACCACTTGTCTAAATTCAGGATGTTCTATTGATCTGTTTTTGGGGTTCAATAACAAATCAATAAGGGAGAGTCAGAAGTTACTTCCTGTTCCAGGTAGTGCTGAGGTACTTTAAAGCGAATTCATGCTGACAGCATCGTTTGTCAGGAGGAAAAAATAATGCTCAAACATTTTTAGGACAGTTACTAGTAGGGCTGTACTATCCATTATCCAAACTGCTTATCCAGGGTCGCGGGGATGCTGGAGCCTATCCCAGCGGTCATTGGGCGGCAGGCGGGGAGACACCCTAGACAGGCCGCCAGGCCATCACAGGGCTGACACACACACATACACATTCACACCTAGGGACAATTTAGTATGACCAATTCACCTGACCTACATGTCTCTGGACTGTGGGAGGAAACCGGAGCACTCGGAGGAAACCCACGCAGACACAGAGAGAACATGCAAACTCCACACAGGACGTCCCGGGACGACTCCCAAGGGCTGTATCAAGCGTCTTTTTTTTTTTTTTTTTTTACATTCAACACTTCTATTGAGGTTTTCGAATGAAGCTTTGAATGTCTGGCATCATATTTTATGACATCGTCATAAAAGCCCTCAAAAAAATCCTTGAACAGAATCCTCAATTTGAATAAAGTGATTCATCGGATTAAATGAATTATAACTCAGTTTCATCAACATAAATACATGTAGGCTAATTCAATAAGGGCATAAAATAATGACAATTAATAATCGCATCCTTGGGCTTATAGCAACATAATGCTATGACAGAAATGGCATAAAATCAGCAATCGACAATTTCTCTGACATCTCTCTACAGTCGAGGTTGGTATGAAAGTGATGACATCTTGATGGAGTGCTGAGTGCCAAGTGAATGTAGATATCTGCAACTGTGCAGAAATACCCCATTGGTTTAAACCAGGGGTGCCCACTACATCGATCGCGATCAACCAGTAGATCGCGAAGGCAGTGCTGGTAGATCTCCATGACATTCCAAAAAAACTTTTTTTTTTCCAAGACATTAGCCTATCATCTGTCCTCCATTTGGCATTTGCCTTTTGATTGACGTAAAGGACGGCCAGTCTGCTGTTGCCTAAAACCAAAGATTCTAGAGCGGAACCTAAAACTTTGTTACATTAGGTTACCATAACAACCAGAGCCCTTCTCGAACGTACCTTGAAGTTCACATGCCCACAACGTGAGCTAACACAGAACTGCATCGAGCTAGCTAGTTCAACTCTCTAAAAAAAAATTCTACTAAAAAGTGAAACAAAACAAAAATGAGCGGGGGAGCCGGACCTAGCAAGAAACAAAAAACCTACCATTTCCATGTGGAATGGGAGGAGGACTTTTTTTTCACCATGTCTTATTCCAAATGCGTTTGTCTCATCTGTCAGTCTAGCATTGCTATCCCAAAAAAAGGAAATGTGGAGAGGCACTTTCGAACTGTTCATAAAAACTATGACAATGACTTCCCTCCGAAAAGCGAGCTGAGAAAGAGAAAGGTGAAGGAACTAAAATCGCAGTTAATCGCCCAGCAGTCACTTTTCACGCAGCCGAATTCAAAGGCAAAGGCAGCCACCGAAGCATCTTTACGGGTGAGTCACTCCATCATTAAGCATAAGAAGGCCTTCCAAGATGGAGAGATGATGAAAGAGGCCTTCCTTGAGGCAGCAGATTCGTTGTTTCGGGACTTTAAAAACAAATCAGAAATAATATCTTCAATCAAAGCTCTCCAGTTATCAAGAAATTCTGTCACAAGGCGCTGTGAAGTGATGGGCGATGATTTGACACAGCAGCTTTGGAGGGACATCGTGGACTGCGAGTGTTTCTCACTACAATTGGACAAGTCTACGGACATAAGTGATACGGCCCAATTGTGCATTTTCATTCGGATGGTGTTTCAAGATATGACCGCAAAAGAGGAGCTGTTAACAATACTACCCATGAAGGAACACACGCGGGGAGAGGACATTTTTCCGCTCTTCAAAAACTTTGTGGATAAAATCCAGCTCCCAGTGTGTAAACTGGTGTCAATCACCATGGATGGTGTGCCTGCTATGGTGGGCCGCTCCAATGGATTTATTGCCAAGTGCAGGGAGGACGATGCTTTCCCGGACTTCCTTAATTACCACTGCATAATACACCAACAAGCATTATGCGCAAAAATGCTAAACATGAAAGAGATCATGGATGTGGCAACCAAAATCGCCTGTTCTATTCGAGCGAGGTCTCTTCAAAGACGGTTGTTTCGTACACATTTGGAAGAGGCCGACTGTAACTACTCTGACCTCTTGCTACACACTGACGTGAGATGGCTTAGTAAAAGGAGATTCTTGCAGAGATTTCGTGAGCTCTGTCTGGAGATTAAGGAGTTTCTCCTTATTACTAAACATGCGGAACACAAGCAACTTAATATCAATCAGTGGCTACTAGACTTGGCGTTTTTAACTGATTTAACCAACATGTTGAACGAGCTTAATTTAGAGCTGCAAGGAAAAGACAAAAGCGTGGTAAACATGATCAGCTCAGTTAACGCTTTCAAACGGAAAATGCAACTTCTGTCCTCAAAGTTGCAGCGCCGTGATTTGGGAAACTTCTGAAACCTCGCAGCAGAGCTGGAGAAGCAAGGGAGAGCGTGTGCGCAACTTGACAGTGCACGCTACACAGAGCAGATTGAAAATGTCCGGTCAGACTTTGACAAACGGTTTCAAGACTTTGCTTTGCTTGAGCCAATCGCTACATTTATGTGCTACCCATTTGGGGAAGATACGGAGGTGGATTCCCTCACCTCAAAAATGGCAACACTGTTTCACCTGAACTCGTCTGCAGTGGAGGATGAGATGCTGACAGTACAGGCTGACATTCAGCTTTAGTCCAGGGCGCATGGAGAGTTTTGGAACTTACTTACAGAGGACAAGTACACAAACATGAGGAAATGCCCAACCTCCTTGACGGCATTATTCGGCTCTACTTATTTGTGTGAGTCAGCCTTTTCTCACATGAAGATTATCAAGTCCAAATACCATTCCACCATGACAGATGATCATTTGGAGGCCTGCTTGAGGCTGGCTACCAGCAGCTACTGTCCGAACTATGCAACCCTGTCTGACTCCCTCCAGTGCAGGTCATCCTCAGAGTAGAGAGGTAGAGATCACAAATCTATTTACCACAGCTGTAAAGGTTCATGCAGTGATGCAATTTCAACATAGTGTAGTAGCAAATGCTTGGTATGATTATTGCCTGTGTAAGGTTCACTAAAAATGCAAATCCATTGCAATACTGTATATGTAACACAACATGTATATAAATACACACACTGCATATAAATGTTCATATAAATGTTCATATATATGTAAAACATGTATTGAGTATTTTTATTATTATTTTTAATATGAGTAGATCATTTTGACCTGGTCATTTTAAAAGTAGCTCACGAGTCAAAAAATTGTGGGCACCCCTGGTTTAAACAGAGTGAATTTACACTTCTACTACTACTACTTTCGGCTGCTCCCATTAGGGGTCGCCACAGCAGATCATCCGTTTCCATTTCTGCCTGTCCTCTGCATCTTCCTCTGTCACACCAGCCACCTCTTATTTGGCCTTCCTCTTTTCCTCTTCCCTAGCAGCTCCATATTCAGCATCCTTCCCCCAATATACCCACCATCTCTCCTCCACACATGTCCACACCATCTCAAACTTGCCTCTCTTTCTTTGTCTCCAAACCGTCCAACCTGAGCCGTCTCTCTAATATACTTGTTCCTAACCCTGTCCTTCTTCGTCACTCCCAATGAAAATCTTAGCATCTTCAACTCTGCCACCTCCAGCTCCGCCTCCTGTCTTTTCATCAGTGCCACTGTCTCCAGACCATATAACATAGCTGGTCTCATAACCATCTTGTAAACATTCCCTTTAACTCTTGCAGGTACCCTACAGTCGCAAATCAGTCCGGACACTCTTCTCCACGCACTCCAACCTGCCTGCTCACTCTTCTTCACCTCTCTTCTGCACTCCCCATTACTTTGGACAGTTGACCCCAAGTAATTAAACTCATATGCCTTCGTCACCTCTACGCCTTGCATCCTCACCATTCCGCTGTCCTCCCTCTCATTCACTCTCGCTACAGATCACATAGGTATTCCGTCTTGCTCCTACTGACTTTCATTCCTCTTCTCTCCAGTGCATACCTCCACCTCTCCAGGCTCTCCTCAACCTGCACCCTACTCTCACTACAGATTACAATGTCATCCGCAAACATCATCCACGGAGACTCCTGCCTGATCTCTTCCGTCAACCTGTCCATCACCACTGCAAACAAGAAAGGGCTCAGAGCCGATCCTTGATGTAATCCCACATCCAGCTTGAATCCATCTGTCATTCCAACCGCACATAGCACCACTGTCACACTTCCCTCATGCATATCCTGCACCACTCCTACATATACACTACCGTTCAAAAGTTTGGGATCACCCAAACAATTTCGTGTTTTCCATGAAAAGTCACACTTATTCACCACCATATGTTGTGAAATGAATAGAAAATAGAGTCAAGACATTGACAAGGTTAGAAATAATGATTTGTATTTGAAATAAGATTTTTTTTACATCAAACTTTGCTTTCGTCAAAGAATCCTCCATTTGCAGCAATTACAGCATTGCAGACCTTTGGCATTCTAGCTGTTAATTTGTTGAGGTAATCTGGAGAAATTGCACCCCACGCTTCCAGAAGCAGCTCCCACAAGTTGGATTGGTTGGATGGGCACTTCTTTGAGCAGATTGAGTTTCTGGAGCATCACATTTGTGGGGTCAATTAAACGCTCAAAATGGCCAGAAAAAGAGAACTTTCATCTGAAACTCGACAGTCTATTCTTGTTCTTAGAAATGAAGGCTATTCCATGCGAGAAATTGCTAAGAAATTGAAGATTTCCTACACCGGTGTGTACTACTCCCTTCAGAGGACAGCACAAACAGGCTCTAACAGGTACTATTTAATGAAGATGCCAGTTGGGGACCTGTGAGGCGTCTGTTTCTCAAACTAGAGACTCTAATGTACTTATCTTCTTGCTCAGTTGTGCAACGCGGCCTCCCACTTCTTTTTCTACTCTGGTTAGAGCCTGTTTGTGCTGTCCTCTGAAGGGAGTAGTACACACCGGTGTAGGAAATCTTCAATTTCTTAGCAATTTCTCGCATGGAATAGCCTTCATTTCTAAGAACAAGAATAGACTGTCGAGTTTCAGATGAAAGTTCTCTTTTTCTGGCCATTTTGAGCATTTAATTGACCCCACAAATGTGATGCTCCAGAAACTCAATCTGCTCAAAGAAGTGCCCATCCAACCAATCCAACTTGTGGGAGCTGCTTCTGGAAGCGTGGGGTGCAATTTCTCCAGATTACCTCAACAAATTAACAGCTAGAATGCCAAAGGTCTGCAATGCTGTAATTGCTGCAAATGGAGGATTCTTTGACGAAAGCAAAGTTTGATGTAAAAAAAATCTTATTTCAAATACAAATCATTATTTCTAACCTTGTTAATGTCTTGACTCTATTTTCTATTCATTTCACAACATATGGTGGTGAATAAGTGTGACTTTTCATGGAAAACACAAAATTGTTTGGGTGATCCCAAACTTTTGAACGGTAGTGTACCTCTCTGCAACTCCCGACTTCCTCATATTCCTACACTTGCTCTCTCGGCACCCTGTCATATGCTTTCTCTAAATCCACAAAGACAAAATGTAACTCCTTCTGGCCTTCTCCACACTTCTCTATATTTTAGAGTGAATCAACGTGCAAAAGAAAAAAGGAAAAAAAAGAAAGAAAAAAGAAAGCTGCGCGGCATTTGAATGTTGATTTAGAATTAGAATGTCAACATTATGAATGAGGTGTCGAAGTATTCCATGTTGCACAATTATCGCCAAAATGATAATTGCAATTATTTTGATCAATATTGAGATCCCAATTATTTATCCCGATTAGTTATTGATCTTTGGGATCAAACATTTTTATTGCACTTTCACATTTAAATAAACAGATCACAGCTTTCACCTTCATGTTGTGCTACATTCCTGCTAATGTACAAATCTTTCTATCAAAATAAGACTGGTCCTTATACACCTAAATTCAGTGCAACTTTTAGAGACAATCCATCGATTATCCAAGCCGCTTATCCCAATTGCAGTCACAGGATGCTGGAGCCTATCCCAGCAGTCACTGGGCAGCAAGCGGGAAGACACTCTGGACAGGCCGCCAGGCCATCACAGGGCCCACACACACACACACACACACACACACACACACACACACACACACACACCTAGGGACAATTTAGTGTGTCCAAGTCACCTGATCTACATTTCTTTGGACTGTGGGAGGAAACCGGAGCACCCGGAGGAAACCCACGCAGACATGGGGAGCACATGCAAACTCCACACAGAGGATGACCCGGGATGACCCCAAGGTTGGACAACCCTGGGGTTCGAACCCAGGTCCTTCTTGCTGTGAGGTAACTGCGCTACCCTCTGCACCACCGTGCCGCCCTCCTAGAGACAAAATATAAATAAAATTGTACCCAAAATATAGGCTAAATCAGTTGCCCACTGGGGACCGGGGTTCGTACCCCGGTCTCGTCAGATCCGACTATGGCCGGATTCAACGAAGCAGCAATAGGCAACGCTGTCTTCGGGAGGGGGGCGGAGTCGGCTTGTGTTCGTCACATGTATGCGTCTCTGTGTGTGTCGGAAAAAGCAGTGGTTCGGCCTGGACTCGCCTTGTCACGGAAGTGGGGAGGCGTCTCCTTCGAGACGGCCAGCCCGAGAGATGCAGTTGACCAACGCATGCAGTAGGAGGGTGGGTGTTTGAACTAAAAAATAGGGATCGATTGGCCACTAAATTGGGAGAAAAAGGGAATAATCAAATAAATGTATTAAAAAATATACGCTAAATTAAAATAAATACGCCACCACAGCATGTAACCAAATGAAAACAATTCAGGCCCATGCAGAAAAGACAGTAACGTAGTGTTATGTTCCGTTATGGTGACGCGCTGCACAGGGTCGCTGTTATAGAAGTCTGAGTTGACTTTGGACACGCACGGGGATTCACTGAGGTAACGTTAGCGACGTCATTCTTGGCCTTCATCAGACTCCAGTTTGTGGTGTTTTTTTCAGGTGGTTGAACAGGTTAGTTGTGCTGCTTTGCAGCGCAGACGCAATTCTAAAGCATTCCTTGCATATGGTTTGTTCTTGGTTAACATCACTTGCCCTATATCCGAAATACTGCCAAGCAACGGATGATGATCCCTTTCGAGGACTAGTTTTTCGCCTTCTGCTCCAGACATTTGATTTTCGTTTTGCCCGTCTGCTCTCTGTTGCGTATGACTCCTCTACGCTGGACTGCAGCTGCAGGCGGCGCGCTTGAAGAGAACAGCTGTGATTGGTCAGGCAGTTTAGTTTAGGAAGCGCTTGATTTGATATGCAGCGGAGCGTTCCACGAGCGGAGCACGCATTTACAAACGTCAATATCGCATTCGATCGTGTTCATTTAATTGTGGCAAGCCAAAATCGTGATCGACATTAATATTCGATTAATTGTGCTGCCCTGACAATTATATTTGCCATCAAGACAGCAGCTGTTATTTTCAAAAATCACATTCAACGTCACATAAATCATATTTCCATTAAAGCAATCCTGTCTATGTTGTTGAGAGCAAGTAATTCGGTTCTTCAGCTACATTAATTTTTCTGGTCATTAGACCAGATGTCTAATCAAGACAGGCTATGTGTCAACTCACTCCACAAAGGAAATACAGAATAGCTTCACTGGGATTCGTAAATGGGGGTTTAAGGTGTGTTTCTACCATGTTTACTTGTGCTGCTGTGTAAATGGTGGGGACAGCTGGACACACACACACACACACACACACACACACACACACACACACACACACACACACACACACACACACAAGCAACAAGACAAATGGCTAGACAGGAAGCGGTGAGAGGCAGGCAGGAAGTGTTAGACAAGTTTCCCACTATTGGGTAACAGAGAGAGAGAGAGAGAGAGAGAGAGAGAGAGAGCGAGAGAAGGCCTTTTGGTAACTGACCCCTAACCTCCAACAAGCACAATGGTCATATTGGTCAGTCGCCCACCCAAAACTGTCAGCTGACTGACAGTTTTCATTCATGCCTGACTGCACCCCACACCACCCAATCAGTCCCCCTGTAACAGAAACAGTGTTCTGGAAAATTCTGCTCCCCAGACGAGAGGGCCCCTCCAACATCATCATTTAGGATGATTCCATGTTTATAATGAGTTAAACGATACAGTGTAATCTGGAAATAAGATGTTGGTTTACAACGTGACAACAAGTTCAGGGGTTTTCTCGAGGCAGATTTGTGTTCATTCTAATCTTCACGCCTCATCTAGAAAGGGAATTACTTGTCTTTCCACGGTAGCCTTTGGAAACTCAGCTGTCATGACTCTACTTTTGATAGTGCAATTTAACACGAATTTCCGCAGCCTTAAAAAAGTTGTGAAATCTTATTTTTTTCAATGATGGTTAAATGAGACTGCAAGTGTGAGGATGTGTTCGTACACACTCTGTGTGCACACCCACACCAAGTGCTCGTGTCCTTGCACATGCAGCAGAAAAACACTTGACTTCTGATATCAGCGATGGCCTCCCTCCTGATGGCAACTGTGTACAACCGTCCAATGAAAAGTATTGACACACAAGTTCGGGGAAAAGGAAGAAAAAAATCAATAACCTCATTCATGCACTCTATTCCTATTTTCTGACAGGCAAAGAGGCTTTGCTTTTAACAGGCGGAAATCATTTTATTGGCAATAAAGAAGGACCGAAGAAATGGAAAAAAAGGATGAATACAAAAGGAAATTACAAGGAGAGCCATTTCAGAGGGACTCGTAGAGGAGAGACACTCAGATCGTTCCAGGATCATCTGTATGACTGCTGTACTGTCTACCTCTTGAACACACAGCCCAGTGATTTATGGGAGGTATAGTCAGCCATAAACACCATTGGGACACAAAAGCATAGGAGATAATGATAACAACACAGTATCTCGGAGTCTTAGATTTATAATTTAAAAAACAGTTTAGAAATACAACTCATCCATGAAGGTTACATGACATGAAATATGTTCTGAGAAGATTTTGGAAAACTATTCCTGTAACCCTCCTTCCGCTTTATTTAGGCTACTTTTTAATCTCCTGTTTGCACACTGTAAACGGGTCCCATTATTCCCTAAATTCCCTTGCTTATTTATACATAAAAATATTGTTTCTATAATCTTGTGGTATATGTGTTATGTGCTCCAAATGAGGCAATCCAGCAAGACAAATTCCTTGTGTCAACTGACTCAGGCAGCATGACGGGATTTACATCCTCATTTCATGAATGGCCTTAAAACCGTTTTTGAAGAAAGCCTCCCACTGCATCTTCTTCCTCTACAGACAAACACAAGGCACACACACACACACACACACACACACACACACACACACACACACACACATCTAAGGTTCAGGGGCCAGGCTCCGTGGTTCACAATGAATCAACAGTCACAGATGACCTTTGACCTCAAACTGATTCAGTTCAAAGACGAGAGCCAGAACCGTCAGATGATAAGCGAGCAAAGTTTTAAATTTTGATGACTGCCAAGCTGTTGCTAGCATGGTGCAACCATGTTAAGGGGGCATCTGCTTTTGGAATTGTCAGCAAGTTAAACAGAAACTAAACCTACGTAACCAGGCTACAGACCACTCAGCCAAACAAACCCAAACAGAAAGACTTTCAGTGTCTCTCCGTGTTCTGAATGGATGATCTCTGACCTGACCCCTCGCCAGACCGGAAAGCATTCATCATTCACAACTGAATGATGCTTATACAAGTTTACTCAAACACAAGGAGAGATCGCTAAAACAAAATTTAATCTCCCTTAACCTTTTTTTTTACAATTTGAACTTGCAGTAAGTAGTACCTCCGCCCACTTCCCCCTCTCGTCATTCTATCTTACTGATGTTTTTAGTTTCTCCCTGATTGTTGTCTTCTCCAGCTTCTCTTTTTCCTGCTTTCCCTCCTCCCCTCTGCCTCCCTCCATCTCCGTCTATTTCCATCCCCTTTTCTCCTTTCTGCTGAGTCAGTCTGGCAGCTGCTTAGTCAGAGTGCTATTTGACATGCATAAAGGCAAACGTCATACTGTACACGCATGATTTTCAACCCGATAAAAAACACATGCACACACACACACACACACACACACACACACGCACATCTAAATAGCACATTGAAATGCAGGAATGGTCCTTTTGGCAGTAAGAAGCTCATTAAGTCTGCCCGACTGCCTGTTTCTGTCAGTCCTTTTTGCTATCTAGAGTAAAAGTTGCTGATAGTATTGTAACTGGCTTGTTTTTGTCAGGCCTGATGCGTTCCAGGGTGCGAGGTGCAGACGCTGCCACGGCTTCAGTTCTCACCTTCATCGACTCTCACTGCGAATGCAATGACCACTGGCTAGAGCCACTGCTGGAAAGAGTTGCCGAGGTGTACACACACACACACACACACACACACACACACACACACACACGTACACACACAGAATGGCGAGCAGATTGAGATCCAACAAGAGAACAGCTGGACCTTGAATGGATGGTAATCAAGACATGGGGCAAATGTTTGGTATGTCTCCTTTTTTTTGTTTGTTTTTTTTTTTTTTTAAGAACATTTTTAGTTGGTCTTTTTTTGCTTTAAATTATCTCAGAGATCCTTTTTACAAGAATTTGGACTTCTTAATCACTTTTCATTTTGTTTCGACGTGTTTTGTCTCGTGCATGATTTGCCGCTCTAGGAGTATTTTTCCCTGCTGCTGACAGTTTGTTTTCCTGGACTGAGCCACCTAACAAGTCTCTGGGGTTTATGTATGTCCCTGTGGCAGGCATACCAATGCTTTGTTGTTGATTTATGTAGGGCAGCATCCAAACAGTATTATTACACAGTACAATTAAGAATTTATTTTCCTTCAGGATTCCCTCTCTTTCTTTGGCATTTTTCCTGCAACAGCAGCGTGCAGTGGAGGATGACAGGGAAACGGGACAGAGAGAAGGTACCTCCTGCCATATCTAATGACCAAGACTCAACAGATTCATGGGGAAGATATGGTATATTCTTTGCTCCCCCACTGGAAAACGTTAGGTGTCAATGAAACTAACAAAGGATGAGCAAAGCAGCAGTCTTTCCTCTGCCATGTGAAGGACACAATCCGTTCACAAAAGAGCTCATACACCTGCTTCTTTGGTATTAGGATGGGTTTAATCCCCCACCAGATCAACAAAGTGTGTGTGTGTGTGTGCGCGCACCAGCATAAATTTGTGTATGTTTATTTGTGTGTGCACATGTCTGCGTTGTGCACAGAGTTTGCACACAGTGTGACAGTTTCAGTGAATGCATATATCATGTTTATTTGCAGACTGTGTGCATATGTGTGTGTGTGTGTGTGTGTGTGTGTGTGTGTGTGTGTGTGTGTGTGTGTGTGTGTGTGAGAGAGCGAGAGACAGAGATTGTGACAGAGATAAGGAGAGACATCAAGTCCTGGCCCAGCCTCTTATAGTCAGTGAATAATCCGCAGTAATCTGATCACATCTACATCCACTGATAGATTATCACAACCAAGAGCCAAGAGTTCACCGACGCACCACAAACATACATAGACACACACTGAGAGGCTCATCTATCTGGCCCATCATAGAAGCTTGCATATGAGTGCGAACACAGGCTTTTAAATGACACACATGCATGTGCAACAATATGTAAGATAAATGTGCAGTCACGCATAACAACACAAATTCACAACTTGCATTCACAACATACACACAATGGTAATATAGATTAGATTACATTAGATTGTTTTAACCAAGGCCGGTGGAATTTGTTTTCGGTACACATTAAACTCTGCAGCACAATACATACATGGACAACAAGACACTACATATCACGAACAATACACAATAGCAGAAATAAACATATCATGCATAACAAATAGGTGAATGGTGGTATTTATGCCAATGGTGTGTGAGGAGGGGACTATAAGGAGGAATTCAGAGTCCTGATGGCTAGGGGAAAAAACTATTTGTGAAGCATTTAGTTTTAGTGGACAGTGACCTGTAGCGCCTCCCTGAGGGAAGGAGCTGGAAGAGGTGATGAGCAGGATGTGAGGGGTCGGAGATTATCTTCTTTGCTCGCTTTACAGTCTGGTTAGTATGTAGAGATTCAACTGAGGGGAGTGGGTTGCCTATGAATTTGGATGCCTTGTTGACAATCCGCTGCAGTTTTTTCCATGTTTGACTGTCCATGCCGCCGTACCATACTGTAATAGAAGATGTTATGATGGACTCGATAATGGCTGAGTAAAACAGAACGAGCAGTTGATGTTTGATCCGGTATTTTTTAAGCTGCCTAAGAAAGTAAAGTCATTGTTGAGCTTTTGCAATGATGTGTTCAGTGTTAGTTTTCCACTTCAGGTTATTGCTGATGTTCCAAGGAATTTAAAAGAGTCTGTGGTGATGGGATCTCCGTTCATTTGTATGGGTGTTTTGAGATTTGGAATGCATCGGAAGTCAATAATGAGTTCTTGGGTTTTGGCTGTATTAAGCAGAAGGTTTTTGTTTGCACACCAAGTGACAATTTGGTCTACTTCAGTGCGGTACTGGGTTTCATCATTGTTAGAGATGAGGCCTACAATGGTTGTGTCGTCTGCGTGTTTTATTATTTTCACAGAGCTATCCGTGGATGTAAAGTGGATGGTGTAAAGTGAGAAGAGCCAGGGGTGAGAATGCTGCCCTATGCATGCAGTGTTACAATGCTCAGCATGGGACAGAAAAGAAAAGCCAAAGGGGAGCATGTCTAGCCATAACCCACTGTTACAAAGCACTTGGAGACCTATGATTGATTTGAGCTTGTCATTACTGAAAAGTATGCCCAAAGACATATGAGATTTACTCTCTTTAAAAATGACCAAAAGACAGTAAATAACCTGTTTAAAGGTCAATGCAAGCATTTTAAAAATGGTTACCTTAAAATTAGTTTACAAAATCTTTAATAGAACAATCCTTGATGCTTTTCACCCTCTTCTGCTGTCAGAACAGACTTGATTCATCAGAGCAGGACTGGACAAAATGGGGAAAAGCATGCCATGGGGCTGCAGGCTCTGGTTCAGAGCCTTCCGTTTGGATTCATCTCATCAGGCCACTAAAAGGAACGAGCAGGTCTTCCTAATGTGTTGTACTCTTGGTGTCATGGATGCCATTTACAGACAAATAAATCCAAACACCTTAAAATACCCTTAGAGCCATGCAATTTAAGCTATCCAGCCTATGTTGATTCCTTTGGGGGGAAGAATGAACCGATACCATGCCTGCAATAAAACATTAAGACCAATTACAGCTGGAAAGCCACTGAGAGTTGAAGAGTGTCGTCATATTCAACCAGCTATCACAGCTCTTTGAAAGAAAAAAGAAAGAAGGGGTGGGGCAAAGCCCACTGTTCAGACTGCATTTCAACTTTCCTATCCTGCCTCAAAGATGACCTAACTCTTGTGGCTAACCCATCACAAAAACAAAAAAAAGACTGTTAACCATCTCCTGAATTACAGGAATGAATCATCTGCTGCCTCCATGGTAAAATGAGAAGAACACAGGATGGGAGCAGCAGAAAAAATTATTCATACATGGCCATAAAATCAATTAACAAGTTAAAACAAAAAAACAATAATAACTCCCAACCCTGCTACCACTGCTGATCTTTCTTGTGGTGGTAATTCACAAGTAAAACGTAAGGAGTTTGACTTGGGAAATTCCGAATATGTCATAATACTGAAAAAGTCGGGCTTGTATATACGTAGATGTGGACAATTGTTGGTGGCCAGTCACTAAAACTTACGCCAAGTTGCACATGTAGGCAAGCGAGTTGGGAAATAATTAATGTTTGCTTGACACACCAGGAGCGCAGCATATTAGAAAGCTGATGATAGAGAAGTGAATGCCTCCCCTCCCCTCACATGCAGCAACTCTTCCTCCACTATTATTCTCCCCATTTCATCTCATATCTTCCCAGGGAGACAGAATTGGGGGGTATCCTACAAGCACAGCGCAAATCGATGACGACTAACTGCGAGAGACAGAGCAAACACTCTGGTGTTCACTGTGGCTGTGTTAACAATATCCTCAACTCAGACTCCCTGTGGCGATTTTGTCCTCTGTGGCAACTGCTCGAGAGTTGTTTATCCAGGAGAAGAAAGACTCTCAAAAGCAGCAAAAAAAAAAAAAAAACTACACCCCTCCACCCCACTCCGTAAATCACAGCTTCGTGTCCTTCGGGCAACAGGCACCCACACAGGCATGCACACGCACACAGCCAATGTGAGTCTTCAGGCATTTGTTCAACATAAAAGGATGAAAGGAACCAAGGGAGCTTGTTGCAGAAAACAAGTTTTAAAACAGCCACAATGTCACCACACACAGGGCCAGGAGAAAGACAAAAGATGGGGGGAGGAAGGGATGAGGGGGGAGAGGGAGAGGTGGTATACGAGGTGAGAGAGGGAGGAAAAGAGAAAGGATGAGGAGGAAGGGGAGGGTAGGAATGGAGAATGAAAAAGTGTAAGGAGAGCGGGTGAAGCATTTGTGATTGCTTTGTTTTGCCTCCCACTCGAGTTATTCACGGCCACAGAGGTGAACGCTGGGAATTCAACAAACTATAGTGACATGTTTTGGCTCTGTGTCAGCGAAAAGTGGAATATAACTGTCAGGTGAAATGAATGACTGCTCCTCCACCTCTCTCCCCCCTTCTTTCTTTCCTCCATTTTTACCTCGTTTTCCCATCATTTGCTGCATCATCCGCCCATTCCCTCCTGCTGCATCTCCTCTCCCTCTCCGCTCTCCCTTTGTCCACCTACGACGGCCTGAGGCTTCTTCTCTTCTTCGCCTCTCTTCATTGGGGGCAGGTTTTCCACTTATCCAATGGTTCTTGACACCAAGGAGAGTACCTTCACTCATGAAAACATGCTGTATTTTACCCATTGCCCTCAAAGAGTTGCATCAATGTGCTCATTGACTTTAGACACATGGCAATGAGATCCCCTCATAAGGAAGGCCTTTGAGAGGCCGGTCTTGTGAGAAGTACCACCAGGGTCAGGGAAAGCTATCAATTTTCCAATTAATTGCTCGTTTCATTTGAATGATCCATTATGGATTCTTAAAATCCCAAGATCAATCTTTTAATCTCTTAAAATCCCAAGATCAATCTTTTAATCTCAACCTTTTTTTCAGTGGATGTGTGAGGGTATTTGCTGAACGTAATTTCAAGTTTATTTGTCACATAAGAAAGTTGACACTTGTTTTCGTAATGAGATAGTTGTTTTGTCAATCATTAAGTTTTTGTCAATAAAAAGTAATTTATCAATGTTACGTTGCCAATGTCATAAAAATGCAGTTTGTATTCTGTTCAAAGCCTGATATATTAGGAAACTGTAAGGTGTCATCTGCTTTTCCACAGTCACTGAAGTACTGGACCCCAACGGCTGTTATGATTGGACGGCAAATCATTCTCAGGAGCTGGAAGACGTCTGGAGAGCCTTCTCCTTTTCAGAACCGGGTGACTGAATTAGGATAAGTAGCTGCATATAAAAGCCTGTCATATAGCTAGCATGCAGGATGGGACAGAAAAATATCCCCTCAAGTGGAGCATGTATATTTCTTTTATAAAAGCACCGGTGTAAAGACGAAGGTGGAAGCACGTTGTTTTTGATTCCTATGTAAGAGGTATGCTTTTGTATATTGTCTTTTGATTGTATTATTATTCTATTTATTTATTTATTTTTTACATTCTTATGTAAGCCGCTCTATATGCAGGCTGGCCCCTTGCTTTTCTGGGTTGTTGGCGAGGGGTGGGGATAAGGAGTTGAGTTGGTTTGAAATAGAACGTATCATATGTCATCTGTTGTAAGACCATTGTTTGCACTGTAAAATAACAATTGCAAATCATACAAAAATGTAAAAAGTAATTGAATTTAATGCCTTGGTCCACACTTACTGTCGAACATTATTTCTAGCATGCCACATGTCTTACAGATGTCTCTAGTTTCTCTTGCACCAAGTTTCTGCTGAACAGCAAACTTGTTTGACCAAATTACATCTTTTAACAACAACCGCAGCCGCTGGCCCTTTCTGAATTCTGCTGACAACCCATCAGATCCTGGTCAACCTCAGCTTGAGAAGGCATTTGCATGCTCTCTCATGCTTACCTCAGTTTGTATGCGCTTAAATTAACTTTCTATCCTGATGCACTGTGGTGTCATAACAGTGTTGGTCATTATGTTTTTGTTAAATAAAAACGAATTCAAGTTAATTTAATGCTGTGGGCCCTAGTGTTAATGTCAAACATCAACCGTTCTGCATCAAGTTAAAGGCTTCCCTGTGCAGTTAGCAGCAATAGTTCTCTGATAAGCTTTTTCATATCTAAGCAATACTGGTATTGTAATCGAAATATCCCCGACTGAATCAATATCGAATCAAATCGAAATAAAATTGGAATCAAAACTGAATTGGGAAATCGGTGCCAATTCCCAGCACTACATGCGTCATCACTGATGGGAGAAACTCCCTGACTTCCGACTTTGCATAATATGCCAACATAGGCACCAATGAGTCCAACATATGTAGATAACCTATGAAATGTGTCCCGTCATCCTGTTTAGCCAATGATTGTAACACCATCTGGACTGGCTCTCTCTTCTTGAGGACAAGCTCCGAGGAAAGCGTGTGGTGTAACCCCGTGGTATTCTGACTTACACACCCTCACCTGAAGGAAGGGACAGTATGATCAAAACACACACACAAAAAAAAAGAGGCCTGGTGCTATCCTCCAAAAGGCTCAAGCCTCCAACCATCCTATAACCATCTCACTTTTGCGCGCAAACAGGGTGTTGCAATGTAATTTATCATGATAGGTTATTGTGACGGATGGGGTTGTAAAAATTCCACCAGTCTACTTTTTACCCGTCATAGCTGTTTTCATGCTTACTGATATTATAGTCTGTGTTGCATTTGTGCATGCGTTGTTTAAAATGCTTAATGCCAGCACTACAATTACTCGAGCTGTGCTTATTGAAAATGTTTAAAGTTATGGAAAGATTATAAAAAAATATATAAGAAAAGCCAGGGGGGCATCCGGCAGTGTAGCGGTCTATTCCGTTGCCTACCAACACCGTGATCACCAGTTCGAATCCTTGCGTTACCTCCGGCTTGGTCGGGCACCCCTACAGACACAATTGGACGTGTCTGCGGGTGGGAAGCTGGATGTAGGCGTGTCCTGGTCGCTGCACTAGCGCCTCCTCTGGTTGGTTGGGGCACCTGTTCGGAGGGAAGGGGGGACTGGGGGGAATAGCGTGATCCTCCCACACGCTACATCCCCCTGGCGAAACTCCTCACTGTCAGGTGAAAAGAACCGGCTGGCGACTCCACATGTATCAGAGGAGGCACGTGGTAGTCTGCAGCCCTCCCAGGATCAGCAGAGGGGGTAGAGCAGCAACCGGGGCAGCTCGGAAGAGTGGGATAATTGGCCAAGTGCAACTGGGGAGAAAAAGGGTGGAACCCCCCCCCTCCCAAAAAAAGACAATGTATTCATACTGGAACCTCATGTGTATCAAGAATGAATACTGCGTATGCTTTTTAAAATCGAGGAGCCTACTTTACACAGACAGCAACGTAACTGTCTACCACGTACGCTACATTCTGATTAGGCTTTAGCAAAGATGATTAGTTATATAGCCTTTTGAATCATAAATATACATTTCACCATGTGATATTCTCGTAACTCTGCACCAGTGCATCTACACTGTAACTGACAGGAATACAAATTTTAACAAAAAGCCAACAAACCAATTACTTGTGTTGATTTTGCCAAAATAACAGATGACATTTGAGATTATCTGTCAATGCTAATAAAATTCAGAGAATGACAGAAAATTCTCATTTAATGCAACCCCTGCTGGTCGAATCATCCTTCTTTTCCAGTTTAGCAAACAATATGAATTTCAGATTCCATCCTCAATTGATTTTGGATGACCAATAAACACTTTCGCAAAACTATTTTTTCTACAACGTCAACAACATTTCAAAGCTCTAGCCCACTCCAACAAAGCTGTCCATGCCTTTATCTCCCCCCAGATGGACCACTGCAACTTAACCTTCACTGAGATCCCTGACAGGGGTCTCCAAAGACCTCAGTCCATTTACAACAGTGTTGCCACACCTATCATGGCTTCTCTGCACTGGCACCGTCTCCTCCCAGAACTGAATTTCAATCAAACTTTCCAGCGTTTCCAGAGAAATAACCCCCCCCCACACACACACACACACACACACACACACACACACACACACACACCGACCTGCAAGTCTACCCAAGAACCCATCAGACTAGACTCTGCAAAGCCTAACACCATTATCATTTCCAGGTTTTAGTCACCACTTTCTCCCTTTTTATTGCGCTTTACTTCCTTTTACTGACCTTTTCTATTGTCATCGCCGAGATTTTTTAAAAGTGCTTGAAAAAAAAGGCTCAATAAGTTCAACCCCTTAGTCATAGGATCTCTGATAACAACCTAATCCTCTTAAAAACCTGGTAGCCAACCTCAAACAGAGTAAGAATCCACTGACACCTGTCACCCTTCCAGGAAAACATGTGGAGGTAGTACAGTCTTGTTAAATCCACACTGACATAATGGACAGGTCTAAAAATATAGACTGACTCCACAAAAGGTCAAAAACCTTTGCTCAAGTCATGCCCCATCCTCTACTATTTTATAGTGCCGAGATCACCGTCTTTTCCCATTGTGGGCCGGGCATGATGCAGCAAGGCAAAGGATACCAGCAGTTTCAACAAACTGGTGAACAAGGCTACCTCTGTCACATGGACGGGCCCCAGCAACCTGGAAGTGGTGGAGGGTAAGATGAAATCTAAATTTAACTCTGGTGGGTGGCAGTGAAATACTGGGCAAACTCTCCCATCCTCTGAACTGGTGATGCTTTTAGAGCATTTTTAGTCTCTGAGGTGTACAAAGAAGAGTTTTCAAGTGTTCCCTTATCTAGACTGCCATCTGGCAACAAAACCCTTCCTGCCATGATGGCCTCAGCCTCAGCCTCACCCAACTAACTGGTGGTGTGCTGAGGCCTGCTAACACTAAAACATACATGTCTCTTTGCATAACCTTCTCCATATTTCACTACAGTTCTGTGCACACGTACTCTCATCTCATCCACATATAAGTAAATACATATATTCACCAATCTCTCAGTTAACAAAGTAGAAATTCCTTTCAGTGCAAAGAGGATGATGTATCTTCAATCTCCAAAATGTTAATGTTGTGTTGCTGCCCGAGACCTAATGTTTCCAGCTGCTATGATGAAACTTCTCCTCGGGAATGAAAAAAAAAAGTTTATTTTAATCCTCCTCCCCCTTTTCTCTTTTCCTCTACTCCTTTCCATTGCGCCTCCTTTCTCAAACCCGTAATTCCACAACGCTCGTCTCTCACCAGCAACGTAATGTTAGGGGGGGAAAAAACAAGTCACAGCAACAAAGTAGTCCGGCATGAAATCTTGTGGCAAACATGCGTCCATGTCCTGCACAAAAGTGACTTTCTCCCTTGTGGTCCTGTATCGCTCAATGCTTGGAGCACGTCGCTGACACCAAACAAGGTCTGGTTCAATTTCCACAGGGACCACCCATGCTAAATATGAATGCTACCATGGTACAGTAAGGCACTTGGGTATACCAAAATGCACACTCTATGTAATGTGTTCAGGGTAGCAAACATTTTTCCCAGACTAAAGGCCTTTGCGCACCAAGTCTGAATTTCCATTAAAGGCCTTGTGTGCAAAGCCGGCATAGGAGCCCACAGGATGGAATCTAGCAGAGGATAGAGGGTATAAGGAAACAAGGAGATGAGAAGGGTAGGAGGCAAAGAAGGACGCAAGGGGATTTCAGTGGTTTTAACTCTCGTCTCAATAGGGCTTAGCTTAATGAGCATGGAAATGCATAGCAAGAAAAATAAACAAAATAAAAACGCCTCTTCATCTGCCACATACATACACACAACAAACAAATTGCAAGTTCAGGGCAATTTTCCATGCATTTCTCGCAGCAGTGTGTGCGTGTGTGTGTGTGTGTGTGTGTGTGTGTGTGTGTGTGTGTGTGTGTGTGTATCTCTCCATTCACAGCCACTCTAATGTATCTGGTTTGTATACAGGAAAGGCAGTGGAACAACCTGCTATGAACACTGCCATTGTTATCCGGATGCTGTTGTACTTCGCAAGTCAGAAAAAAACAAGGAGATTAGAATCCGGCAGGAACTAGCGCTTACCAATGCTATATCATATTATAATACCATTATATAATATACATATATAGATAAAAAGTATGTTTCTCATCATTGACACTTATTTTCTTTGTATCATTTTTTTTGTTTGCGTTCCAAAATACAATCAGAAAACACTGGTTCACACATTTTCCTGGTATTGTTAAATTTTCAGGCAATCTATTAGGTGTAAAACTCAGAAAATCATATATTTATTTATTGGATTGGGTACAGCAAAAAAAAAAATCAAATATGGGAGACAGACCATGAAAAGGTTAGTGTGCGTCGCATCATAAAAACAGAAATGATGGGATGCATGACATCCCAAATCCCAAGACCGCTGCCTCCACTAACAGCAGCACATTTTAATTATATCTGCTAATATTCTAATTTTGCTGCATATTTTGGCTGCAGTGTAAAAGCTTGATCCCACTTGCCTAAGTTAGATCCAGTATAGAGTCTATAGAACATTCTTATTTTGGTCAATTGTCATTCAGAAGCTGAAGCGGGATTCGCTATTTGTTTATATGGCAGGAGAACAATGGCGGGATGCTTGAGAACAAAGTTCAAATGTATTAATCAGGAGTAGCTGTAGGATTAGTTGGAATCAGGCACAGATAGTGACAGCTCTCCGTGCCTATTGTAAACCCATCTGCGTATGCCTATTGTAAACCCATCTGTGTGTGTGTGTGTGTGTGTGTGTGTGTGTGTGTGGGTGTGTGTGTAGGTGTGTGTGTGGATGTGCATGCATGTGTAAATATGTGTGTGTGTCTACATCAGTAGTATAATGTTGTCTATAGCATAATGTGGACTGAAGTCTGAATGACTCACACACACACACACACACACACACACACACACACACACACACACACACACACACACACTTGAAATTTAGCAAAATAAATTGATTTTACACAGTTCCGGTGTGTCTTTGTCAAATGCCTGGCTGAAGCGTCTCACACACAAACACACAAAATATCACTTGATGTGAATGTTTTTGATGAACAAAACAACGGCTGCCACCCACTGTCAAACTAGAGAGGGCAGAGAGAGAATGTGGGCCAGGGGACTAAAAGAAGAAGGAATTCCTGACAAAAGGCAAAAGAGAAAATAAGACAAGTGAGGCTGAAAGAGGGGTTGGTGTGATCTACATCTCTTCATCTGAGGTTAATTGTGTAGCTACAAGAAACATAAAAACATTACCCTCCTGTTGCTCACAACTGCTCTCATAACGTGACTAAAATCTCATGTTACAATTAAAATGTCACAATCTCATTTAGCAGACGCTTTTATCCAAAGCCACATACATCTGAGAGTTAACACAGCACAAGCAGGGATCTAGTCAGGAGACAACAACGCAAGTTAAGTGCCAGAAAACCAGGTTCAAGTCCGACAGGACATAGGTGTCAACAGGCAGTGCACAAAGGCAATGTTCCCTTAACTAACCAACGTTTTGTAAATTAAGGTTAAATGAATGAATTCTGTCTTTCCACCTCTGTATGTTTGCTTTGTATCCCCTCTCATTCTGTTTATCCACCTCGAGTAGGTCTAGCGAGGTGTGACACACAGGAAGAAGTATTGAGAACAGAACAGAACAGAACACATCTAAGGTAGTTCACAAAGGCTCAGCTGTAAAAGCTGTGAGCGCGCACGCCCACGCCCACACACACACACACACACACACACACACACACACACACACACACACACACACACACACACACACACACACACACACACACACTGGCAGGCTAAAGCAGGCTTTAATAAGATGTGAAGGAAGGCAAAAGAACTTTTCAGTGGATAAATGCACCCCAATGAGCCTTTCTACTTTAGAGAGATCATTAGTAAGAAACAAAGAGCCAGCCTATTCGGAATAACAACCATTTTCATCAAACCACATTTAGGAGGGTTTCATGCCCATTTGTGTGACTGTACGTGTGTGCAAGTGTAGATGAAGCGGTGTTTGACCCGCTAGTCTTTCAACTCCTCCCTCTCCACTTTGCATGGGACTCTCGTCTGCACTGAACAAACTGTGACAAATCACACCGGGGTGTGTGTGTGTTTGTGTGTGCGCGCGCGTGTACATGGGAGAGACACTCAGGGGTCCTGAAATAGTTCAATGAAGTGAATGTGTATGGCATCCCTTGTCCTGAAACTCCACCTGCATCCGAGACAGACATATACACACATGCATGCACAAACTTGGTCGTTGGGCAAATCATATTGATTTCATCCAGTCCCACGGTATTGGGTCAAGAGCCTCGGCTGCAAGGGCTTCCAACGTACTGAATCATCTGCTGCTTTCCGCTCACATTTTGGAATAACACTTCTCACAAACAGATGAGCACGTCACAGTCATCTCCCAATGGGGGTAGTGGGCCAAAAGTATGGCAAAAATCTAATCGGCAGAAATCTTTTCGAAAAATCTGTTGACATCTCTCCTTCTATTCAAATTGAGACGCCCGCCGCAGTCTGAGCAAACCAAACTGTCAGGCAAATGCATGCATATCCGGCAAGATTTATTACTTTGTGATGTAATTACGTACCCTTGAACCGAACCACCACCTTCATCTTCTTATTCATCTTCACCTGTATGCAACTGCATGTGTTGTCAGATGGATTTGTAGCAGACGCTATCATCATTCTCAAGCCAATCGTTCATCCCTCTATGAGAAGATTCAGTTCTTTTTTCTTTTTTTTTCCAGTTTTGTCACCTTTCAACTTAATTGTGCAGTTGAGTTAGTAATGGGTGATATGGAAAATATCATTGTCATGATAATCATGAACTTTACACGATATATCAATAGGTATCATGACGTCTGCTTACTTATGCAAAAACACCATGTTTAAGAATTCAACCGACTTGAATGATATTTAAATTGTTTGATAAAGTACAATATAAAAACCAAAACTAGTTTTCAAATAAATACACCCTCAAATACTTCACACCTCATTTTGTGATAAGTTCTAGCTGACAGATTCTCGTCATCATTAATTAAGACAACAAAACTGTGCATCATGATGGGATAATATCAGATATCTATCCCGATACAATACCACGAAAGACCACACACAGAAATACTTCATTTTTACCCAGCCTAAAGTTTAGTCTACTTAACTAAAGTGTGGCGTACAGGACCATGTGCTCCTGTTGTTGCAGTAATGGTCACAGCAGCAGGTTTTTTTTTCCATATCAAACCAAGAAGGGATTTGTTGTTGCCTATGGTTTGACATTGATGATTTCATGAGAAAATCCTACAGGTAAGACGTTTGGGCTCAGCCTGCGGCTATAATTCAGACCAACAGACAGACGGAGCAAATGATCCTGTATCTGTCTGTCTGTTAACGTACGAGGCAGGTAGATATTATACATACTGCTCAGGTTTGAGGTGTCTCTTACAACTGTTGCTGTCGTACTACAGCTCCTACCTAGTAACAACACACACACGCGCACACACACACACACACACACACACATAAATCTTTATATCTGGAAGGATGGTGGAAGATGAATCACAGACGGAGCCATTTCTCTGTTTGTCTGGAAAAAAGATTTCAGAAGAGAACGAGGGAGAATATGCTCGGTTCAGAGCTGGTGACAGGGGTGGTAAGAAGATTTGGGAGGGAGAGAGGAAACGAGGAGGAGCAGTTTTAAATCTAACGCTTTATGTGCAGCGGTTTAATGATCTAGGTTCCCGCAAGCCCCATCCAGAGCCCATTATGAAACCAAAAATGTCAACAGTCTGAATGCGTGTCTGAAAACAATTCCTGAACAATTCTGGCCATTCAAGGTTTTCATCTGATAACAACAAATTATTCAGCTTTGTAAAAGCCCCTTACTGCCTTGCTGGTAGGTTGCGGGAGTTTGGAAATAAGTTAAATAAGTGACTCGATATACTGCATTCAAATTCAATTCTAGCAATAAGTGACAATTATGCAGGGCAAAATGAAAAATGGGATATAAAAAAAAGAGAGAGAAGGGAGGGAGAAGGTAAGGGCAAGATGAAAGAAGAAAACAGTGTGAACGAGAGGAGAGAGGGGACAGTGCTGAATCATCCCAGTGTGTCAGCAGAGGAAAAAGTAGGTCAAAGTGGGACGGGTAGAGGAGAGCAGGAGGGGGTGCGGGCGGAGGGAGGGGATGTCTAAATCCCAACTCAAGTTGTCAAAACTCTGTCACTAAGCCCTTGCTTTCCTTCCCTCCCGCCTTTCCTTCCTTGATGCTTTCTACCCCGTCACCCTCCCCATAATTGCAAAAGATCAGGCCCTCGAACACAACAGTCGCTTGTCTGCGATTATTCTCATCATTAATGGTCCATTTGATTACAGCTTTAGCTGCAGGCTAGAGAAAAACAGTTATCTGCTCATTGAAGAGTGCATTCATTAGCTCATTTGCCATTGTAAAATTGTCATGACATGTGTAATTCAAATACACTACAACGTGGAAAAAAAAAGTAATTTCTAACATTTTCAAGAGAATATAACGGTACAGAAAAAGCCCCATACATGCAAATACTGGTAATGTTGGCCTGAAGTGGTTTGGATTTCTTATTGCAAAAAAATGTTAGAATTGCAAACCTTACTGACTACTGAATGACCCAAGTAGATGCGGGCCCTTCCCCTCAAACTAGTTCAAAGTCACAAAAAAAGACCCCAGCATCTATGTCTATCTCCTAAACAACACAAATAAATCACGTTATGTACATTACATGATGCAAGCAATTTTGATGTGCTCCTTTTCACTCTGAAAACACAGTCTGTTTGTAAGATGGCCATAAGAGGCAAGTTTAATTCCCTCTATAGTGAGATCATCAATGTTAGGTTAATGATAGCCACTTTTGCAATCTCAATACAGCATGTTGCCTCATACCACAGGGGTGAGTGAGTGAGAGAGTCGAGTGAGAGAGAGTCAGAAAGAGTGTAGAGACAGTTTGGTTCGAACAGTAACAAACCATGTAAATATTTTATCCCATACAAGGGAAAAAACTGCAGGCCACAGCGGGAAAGGCGTGTGTATCTCTGAACCCAGTAAATGTATGTCATTGTACGCTGTGTGTGTGTGTATTGTCTTGTGGTTGCTGATTTGTTCATGTGGGCTTTTCTGCATAAAAGGGAACATGAGATATGTCTGTGTTTGTCTTTAATGCACAGGTGTCTTGTAGTAATTACACGTAGAGAGCAGTAAGTTACAGAAAAATGCGATACATATGCCTTCTGTAACATCATGCACGTAGCAAAATACCAACTCAGTTCATATTTTTAAATAATTCACTGCCAAACATGCTTCACGGACTAGGTTACATATATAGGCTGCATGTTAAACCTTCAATGACAGCTAATTATACAGTCAGACTGGTCACTGGGTCTCCCAACTTCTTTTTGGCACACAGGAAAAATTTATTTTCGTGCCATGTGACCCAGGCTCATTATAACAAATTACTACTCTTCCTGGAAAAAGGCATGCAATGCATTGCGGGTTTTCATCCATAGTTTTCAGAAACAAAACGAGAGATTAGAAATGTTCATCCTCCTACTCCTGTATAACCACATAACACACGTTCAGCTGGCAAATCTATTGTGTGACCAACTCATTTGTAAGATGGTTTTATCTATTGTTCGCTCAGACTTTCATGATCCAAAAAAAGAAAGAAAAAGGTGTCCCTCTCACCATTCTTCAACACATGACCTGTATCAGAGAAAACATTTAAAAAAAAAAAGTTTTTAAAAACCTGTCAAACCACAATACATGTGCCTCTCGTGCCACCATCGGGACCGATTGTGTGATCAGTCCTGATTGTGTTGTGGTATTTTACATGGCTGCATTTATCCAGATTCTTTTTCAGTCATTTAAGGCTTGTTGATGCTCGCCACATAACATACCTGAACACCAATCCCTGCGTATTAAGTTTATGGCTCCAGAACGGACTTATATACACCTGGGTCAATCATTCACAGACTAGCTGGGACAGAGGACCCATCATGTGTTCTGCAGCAAGAATATAATGGGACAGAAATGAGTGTGATGGAGGGGACAGAGAGAAGAGAGGGAGAAACAAGGGAGAAAGAATGTAGGAGGTAAAAGGTCAGAGAGAGATCAGAGAGAATGAAGGATCTGAGAATGAGACAGAGAAAGATACAGACAGAGACAGACAGACAGAGACAGTGAGAGAAAGAGACAGACAGAGAGAGGGAGAGCAAGACAGACAGACAGACAGTGAGAGAGAGAGAGGGGGTTGTCTGGACAAACAACTTTTTACAGCCATCAGTCCCATGTAATTTATCACCACATAGAGAGAGTCATACAACCACAGAGGGCTACAGATAGGTGTACTTACGACACTCAAAAAACAAGGATCTAAAATTGTGCCTCAAGTCCCCAGCAGTAGTGAGCTGCTCCTATGGTGCTCCGTTCGGCTGCAAGCAGACTTGGCCTCATTTCCAGCATTACGTTAGACTACTACACACAGCAGGGGAGCAGTTAAACAAGCTATTCCAAAACAGCCCAGGCTAAGGTGTTAGATAGCAAGCTATTCTTAGGCTTCCTAATGAGGTCTGACATAACCACATCTGCTATACCCCCATTGAGCTGCAGGCCAGATAAATCAAACCAACCTTTTAAGGCAGAAACTCACAGAAGACATAGAAATGGAGCTTTAGATTGCTATGCTGTTAGTCTCTCTAGTCTGCTATCTGAAGCTATTGGTTCGGGATCACCTGGATTTGATGTCTGGTCCGTTTCCAGCAGACGCCGACATGATGAATATAATAGGATTTCACAACTGGGCTCCTGGATGAGAGACAACCTTTGTTGCCTACCTTGAAAAGAAAACCGACTTCAAAACCGAAAGAAAGCAGGCAAAACGGAACAAAGGCAGCAAAAGAGAAATGGTGGCTATTTGAAAGAAATAAAGGGAGGGAGCAATGGAAAAAGGAAAAAGATATAGAAAGATACTCAAAAATTGAGACAGAAACAGACAAAAAAGAAAAAAAGACTCAACAGGAGGGAAAGATTGAGAAGGAAGGACAAGTAGAGAACAAGAAGAAAAAAAGGCCCAGTAAGCAGAAAATGACTCAGAGAAAAAGGAAAATGAGGAAGACAGTGGGTCGTGAGTATGTTACCATATGGCCTGTTGCAGGGAAACTGGAGACCTTAATGACATCACAGAGCCCATGAAATATGGCCTGAGTCACATGAACATATGTAACCATTAACTACACACACGTGTGCACAGAGTGATACACAAATTTTCACTTCTCTCTTTTGTGCGTACACACATGCGTGCACGCGCACACACACACACACAATAAAATGACATATCACATCTGACTGCCATGCAAACATGGACAGGTGATTCTCAATATATAACTATGTAACTGAGGCCAAGTGAGGAACTAAGTATCTCTTAGAGCAAAACACACACACACACACACACACACACACACACACACACAGGGTCAAATGACACAAAAAGGAGATTAGATTATGATTTAAAATGCCTCACAACAAATTTATTTTTTCAAGTATTCAGAACTTTTTAAATGAATAATTAATTTGTGTTTTCACAAATTGTAGTTGATTCTTGGTAGCTTAAATTAGCATATAAGGCCCATGATTCAACCCTTGACCTTTTACTGCACTGTATGTCTTTGAACCCTTTTCACCCACATATGTCAAAATTCCTTTTCAAAGTTCAGAAGGTTAAAAAGGTGAAAAAATATAAAACATAACATAAAATAACTTGTGATAATAAGACTGTGGCGGCACGGTGGCACAGTGGTTTGCCCGGTCGCCTCACAGCAAGAAGGTACAAGCCCCGAGGTAGTCCAACCTTGGGGGTCGTCCCAGGTCATCCTCTGTATGGAGTTTGATGTTCTCCCCATCTGCGTGGGTTTTCTTCATGTGCTCCAGTTTCCTCCCACAGTCCAAAGGCATGTGGGTCAGGTGAATTGGCCATACTAAATTGTCCCTAGGTGCGAATGTGTCGGCCCTGTGATAGCCTGGCAGCCTGTCCAGGGTGTCTCCCTGCCTGCCACCCAATGACTGCTGGGATAAGCTCCAGCATCCCGCAACCCTGAGCAGGATAAGCGGTTTGGATAATGGATGGATGGATGGAATAACAGACCTTTATGATAGAATGGATTACATTGTGGAGACGCTTCATTTCATTACAGAAGTACCCAATTCTTACCAAAACAAATAGTGTCACGTTATTTGACCTTTTGCTAACATCAACGAAATGTCTGTTGTTCAATAATATATGTGCCATACATTATATACAGTTGCCTTAAAAAAACCCAAGCACTTTCTTTGGTGCCGAGATGTATTATTCAGTCAAAAAGTGGCAGTTTACGGTTTGAAAGTATTAGATAATTCATTAGATTATCTCAACCCTGTGTGATAGTCTGGCGGGCAGCCTGTCCAGGTTGTCTCCCCGCCTGCCGCCCAATGACTGCTGGGATAGGCTCCAGCATCCCCGCGGCCCTGAGAGCAGGATAAGCGGTTGGGAAAATGGACGGATGGATGAATTACTGCTACTTACAGATGCGTTTGCTATAATACATTTATTTCCTCCTAGTGTTTCTAAAAAAAAGCCTCTCAATAGTCTTAGATGAACTTCTGACATGTCCATGTATTTGGTTTGTAGTTGTCCTCGTATTCAAGTTAATTTATCTTTCCCGACATGTAAAGTAGCTCCTTCCTGAGAGCTCGAGCCCATCCGGCCTGTTAGAAAACATTCAGATTCAATTCCCCAGAGAACAGGTAAAAAGAAAAAGCGGTGAAGCGGCAATCAGTTGCTACTTGCATGGTTGTTTATGCAAATTAAGTATGCAAATCACTCACGGTTTTAATTAGCCTTAATGGTTGCTGTGATTCTAAAATCAACTGTCCACTCTAAACAAAAATAGCCGTTGTTGACATTCTCGTTTGAAAGCATGTGTGCATGCTGTATGCGGCCGCCTCTTTATCACCCAACAGCTGGCCGGCACAGACAGGCGGTTCTACCACGATACATCACTAGAGGAAAGAAGCATTTTTTGCAATAATGGCTGCTTCGCTGATAAGATTAGAAACAGTGGTTCCTTTCTGCTCAGCTCTACCTCCAACACACACAGGAACTACATGAAATGTCCATTATGGACCGCAAATTATTCTTGGCATCCTCCGGGCAAGTGTATAAATTATACTCAGTTTGCTCTGAGAGGACCCGGGGGTGAAGGATGGAGACAGGTCCCATTTTTGTTTTTGATTCTGATGAATTATTTGGGGTAAATACCTTTAAGACAGACTGTTTAGATGCTAGTTGATAATGTATTTTCATATTAGTATGCGTTTCACGTGTTTACTTTGAGTAACACCATGTCTGTAACACGATCCATGGTCACATGAATTAGTTTTCATGTTTGTCCTCCAGTTACCCTTAGAAAGTGTTTACTAACAGGTTTGGTATTCCTCATTGAAACTAATGTGTATCTGAAACTAAAAGGATTTGCTAACAAAGCAGTGAATCATCATCAGGAGCAGCATGGCTCAGGAAGGCGAGTGCGCCGTCTGGTAATTGGAAGGTTGCTGGTTCGATCCCTCCAGACAGCGTGTTGAAGTGTCCTTGTGCAAGACACTGAGCCCCTAACTGCTCCTGATGAGCAGGTTGGCGCCTTGCATGGTAGCCTCCACCATCAGTGTATGAATGGGTGAATGTGAGGCAGCCACTTTAAAACACTGAGTGGTCAATAGACTAGAAAAGCACTATATAAATGCAGTCCATTTACCACTACCATCATCATCATCATCATCATCATCATCATCACTGTTGCACGTCCTACAACTTAAACTTCAGAAGTTGCAATGATGTAATCCTCTGGAGCCTTTCACTAGGTTTATATGAAAATAGATGTCAACTTTAACACCATAAAACAAGAATGCCAGCTATTTGGATGTCAACCCGGCCCAAGGTTGCTGTCACCACAGAATTATGTTATAACTAGAAGAACCCCGCTACAATGTAGCAGTTTGGTTATCCACCCGTCTAAATCTCCCTCCTCTTCATCCTGCCAGCTAACTGCCTTCCCCCTGCCCCTAAACGCCCCCCACTCCAAGTCCCTCCCCCCAAATGCTCAGAATCATCTGAAATGCCGAGAAAAGTGGTTTCCCCCCCCACTCCAACTCCCTCCCCCCAAATGCTCAGAATCATCTGAAATGCCGAGAAAAGTGGTTTTTAGCCATTTTTAGAAAATGCATATATTTTGCATAATTATGCATAATTATGCATACTTATTTTAATTTTCTGCTATTTTTCTGGTCCTCTCTGGAACAATACCTACCACCTCCAAAAAAATTAAGATCATAAGTGCATTTTTGCAAAAAAAATGCATATTTTGCATAATGCCAAAACATGTCCCAGAAAAAAATTTTTATATAGGTGAAAAAATCAAAGATGCTCAGAATCATCTGAAATGCCGAGAAAAGTGGTTTTTAGCCATTTTTAGAAAAATGCATTTATGCATAATTATGCATAATTTCAATTTTCTGGGATTTCCCCCTTACTCTCTGAGACAATACCTACCACCTCCAAAAAGAATTAGGATCATAAATGCTTTAGTTTTTGGTCCCGCTATCTACACTAACTAACACACACACACGAACACCACACACACACACATTCCGAAAACATGAGTAGATAGTCTATTCTCAGTTTCTTCAATACACATTTCAATGCGGACGGCTCCAAATCAGGACACTGGGTGGTTTATGGGTGATGATTAGAATAAGGCTCCCCCCCCTCCTCTGTATTCCAACACTGTGTGGTAAAGTTGGACATAATGATGCCTATAAACATAACCACTTGCATGATCACAAACATAAAAATGCAGACACATTATGGGGAACACACACAAACACAGAGCGTGACATTTGATGACGTTTCTAAAAAAGAGACAGGCGTTGGGGTTCGAGCCAGCAGTATGAGAGGGCGTGTGGTTTAAGACAGACTCAAGTGCACACACAGAAATGCTCTCTAATTACACAATAATTCCATTCATTACGCTATGGAGCCTTTATATATACACACTGCACAAGAACTAGGCCAAATGGTTATAGTCTGCAATGTGTAACCTATAGGGAGTGATAGGGTCTTCTACATTAGCCAAGTCAGTCAGCCAACATAGAAGTTAATGAGGCAACTCGCTTGTAAGACAGCCAACCGAAGTACCAGTCAGTCACCTAGCAAACCTGTCTGTCTTTAAAATTCATCTCTGTTTAAAACACTCACATAGAAACCAAGAGGTGTGATGAGTAAGCAACCCAGCTTCCTGAAACCCATTTCAACAGCAGCTTTTCTTACTGGTAGGTATGATGCATTACAGAACATAGATCTTACTTGCTAGTATTGGCCAACAACACTGCAAACATTTTCACGGACTTTGGCATTGTGTGTGTGTGTGTGTGTGTGTGTGTGTGTGTGTGTTCTGAGTTTCTAACTTTAAGAACGACTAATCAAAGAGCCATTCAATGTACAGGCGATCTCAAGAGTTAAAACCATTTTTCTTTCATAAATCGTTCAGCCTTAATTTCCCTGACACTCCCCACTGTGGCTGGGCAAAGAAGCAGAAATACTATAAAAATCATCCTTTGAAAAACAAGTGAATTTATTTCCATCTGTCTGTACCAGACAAACAGGGTTGTTAATGGATTCAGATTAAAGTCAATGATATGTTTGAGACAAGTTATTTCTATGCAAAATTTAAAATTGCAAAGGAAAAAAAACTGGATTGAGGCACCAAATGGCCACTCACTCCCCCAAACCCCCAAACATATACTACTGCTACGTTACATCTGTTTTAGTTTTATTGACTTACGTCTTGTGTTTTTGTGAAACTCCATCTTTTATTTTCTTGTCTGTTTCTGATGACAGTCTAGTTAAGCAACAGGCACACAGAGACTTTATTCTCACTGAAATGGACCTGGGGAATATATACATCTATTTTCTTTTCTTTTCTTCTTTTTTTTAACTTTTTCAAAAATTGCTAATTTCCCTCAAAGTTACAATCCTGATGGTCACTTTAATTTGACTGATAGACACCTATGGTGATACAGGCAACCGCAGTATTATTCTGCGACTTTTTGAAATGAAACAGTCACCATTACGTCAGCACCTTCCCCAAACCAAAAGAATTAAATATCTACATTTGGGCTGCTAGGCTGAAAACATAAAACACTATTCTAGAATTATGTCTTTATGCATGCTCAATAATCCAGGTAAGGAAATCACAGATGGCAAACAAGCATTGATAGCAGCTCTGATATACCAGAAATAGACATTTTAAAAAAAGGATATTTGTTTGCATGTACATCTTTAGTATTGTAACATTAACATCAATGTAACTTTCCAGCCAAGCAGTGGCCGCTGCAACATAACAGCTAGCTGAGCCTGAGGCTGAGCAATATATCAATATTATATCGATATTGTGATGAGACTAGATATCATCTGGGATTTTGGATATCGTCATATGGCATAAGTGTTGTCTTTTCCTGGTTTTAAAGGCTGCATGATGTAATTTTCTGAACTTACCAGACTGTACTAGCTGTTTTATTATTTACCTTTATCCACTTAGTTATTATACAGGCATTACTGATGATTATTTATCAAAAGTCTGATTGTGTAAATGTTTTGTGAAAGCACCAATAGTCATCCCCACAATATTGATATTGAGGTATTTGGTCCAAAAGTATCGTGATATTTAATTTTGTCCATATCGCCCACCCCTAGCTTAGTTTATTGCATCACGTGCTCCCCCCCCCCGCCATTACCATAGACACATTATCCAAAAATCAGAGACCAATGAATTGTGGTGTGCCACGTAGATTAAAACTCAAAATGGTGACTGAATTCTTTCTTCCCTCTTCAATGTAGTGATTTTAATATCTTTGCCATACTCAAAGATAGGGCAAAAAAAAAAAAACCTGGTAAGACGCCCTGTCCCCATCAGCACTATAGCAGACAGACCTATTTGAATAGCCTGGACTGATAACAGCCACTCTGATTTCTATTGTGCACCGTGTGGCAGAGCTACGCTGACAATACAAAGGTTAGCAAAGATCTCTGGCAGCAACAACGTAATGTCCTGGAGAAATTAGCCTTACTGCATGGCGGGTCGGTTTTCTGTCTCAATGAATTTACTAACCACTGTTCTGCCGATGAGATTATAGCGTATAGATTATGACTAATTTATGACTTGATTGATTATGACTAATGACTATTGCAAACTGTTCTCTTCTCTCACGTCTTTTGTCTCTCTCTGAATGATGTCTTCTCCTTTTTCTGTGTGTGAATGGTGTCATGTGAGTCTCCTTTGTTTGCACGAGCAGTCGGTTCTCCGCCCAGGTCTCTGTGGTGATGGTGGTCACCACTTGGACACTGCCTGCCATTCCCTTCATCACATTTTCTTTTTGTAAATCCACAAATATTTCTTTATTTATTAATTACATGATGATGCGGGTCACATGGCTTGGGTCCTGGACTGTTCCGGTGGCGTCTGGACACTGCTTGGCATCCTGCGCATCATATTCTTCATAATTTTTGTAAGTCCATTATAATTCTGTTTCTCCTCTTTCAATGTTGTATTGTGTAAATTGTGTAAACACAACATCCATTGCACATTGTCTGTCTTAGGAGAGAGATCCCTCCTCTGTTACTCTCCCTGAGGTTTCTTCCTATTTTTTCTCCCTGTTAAAGGGTTTTTTTAGGGAGTTGTTCCTTATCCGATGAGAGGGTTTGAGGACAGGATGTTGTGTTGCTTTTAAGCCCACTGAGGCAAATTTGTAATTTGTGATATTGGGCTATACAAATAAAATTGATTTGATTTGATACTTTGCCACTAAAACCTATGAAGAAATGTAAGAATAGAAGAATAGAATACAATTTGTCATTTGTACATACATACGATGAAATTCCAGCCATTATCCATCCATTATCTTAACCGCTTACCCTGCTCTCAGGGTCACGGGGATGCTGGAGCCTATTCCAGCAGCCATTGGGTGGCAGGCAGTGAGACACCCTGGCCGCCAGGCCATCACAGGGTCCCCACACACACACACACACACACACACACACACACACACACACACACACACACACAGGGACAATATAGTATGGCCGATTCACCTGACTTACATGTCTTTGGACTGTGGGAGGAAACTGGAGCCCCCGGAGGAAACCCACGCAGACACGGGAGAACACACCAACTCGACACAGAGAATGACCTGGGATGACCCACCAAGGTTGAACTACCCCAGGGCTCAAACCCAGGACCTTCTTGCTGTGAGGCGACGGCGCTAACCACTGCGCCACCGTGCCGCTCACATTGAAATTTGTTCTTTGCATTTAACCCATCCCATTGTATAAGAGCAGTGGGCAGCTGCAGCACCTGGGGGATCAACTCCAGTTCTTTTTTCCACTGTCTTGGTCAGGGACACAGACAGGAGTATTAACCCTAACATGCATGTCTTTTTGATGGTGGGAAGAAATCGGCACACCCAGAGGAAACCCACACAGACACGGGGAGAACATGCAATCTCCACACAGAAAGGACGTGGGACGGCCTGGGGTTTGAACCCAGGACCTTCTTGCTGTGAGGCAACAGTGCTAACCACTGGGCCACTGTGCCGACATGTAGTACCTATAAACATAGAATACTTTTGACAAGGGTGAATTTTGATTTTCTAAAAGTCTCACTTTGGTTGGCGAGTCACTGCTTAACAATGTTTGCTGTAGATTTCAGAAAACTGACATCTTTGGTTAGTTACAAAAGTTAACCAAAATCAAATTAAAAACAAGTCTGCCTGACCACCACTCAGTCCAAAGTGTCTAACTAGATGGTCAGGATTTGTTTAGTTCTTGGCATCAGCTTGTGTTCATCACGGAAACAAGGTCATGGATGATTTTTTTTTTTTGGTCATAATATCTTTCAAAGAAAATGAATACAGGTTCCAGAAGAAAAGAGAGCAGAAGGGCTCGTGGGTCTTTAGGCGTGGTCACAAACCTCTCTGAAGGCCTCAGGTTTGCTGAAATGGGTCACGCTTCAAGAGATCACTAGCAAGCCTCCTTAAATCCATACAATGTTAATGCCTTTTTAGACTTTCTGGTACTTTTCTAAGACAACAGCGTGCCTTCAGTTCTTTCGGAAGAGGCTTGCTTTTTACAGTCCTACTCAAGAAAAGGAGAGTAACAGTGGTTTAAGCTTGTTTTTTTTCTGTATTTCTTGATTTTTTTGAATTAAGAGTCTTGCTCTCTGGTCCCATGGACAGGTAATTTCCTCAGCACTGCTATCAATGCTTGTTTCACAGTTGAAAATACGCATCTGAAAATTTTCAGTTTAAAATATGCTCATCCACACACAGTCTTGCATGCAGACACCTATTTAAGAAACCTTTTCATGTCAAAACACACATCCAGTTTAAGGCAGTTCTCCTGTTGCTTTCTTAGACAACATGCTGTTATATTTAAAGTGAGGGATTCTGCCAAGGGTTGATGAAGGCATGGGCCTCATCAACTAGTGTGTGTGTGTGTGTGTGTGTGTGTGTGTGTGTGTGTGTGTGTGTGTGTGTGTGTATGTTATATTCCGCTCATTTGTTGAGCACTTTTATCAACACCATTGATGGTTTCTGGAAATGCTATATATATATATATATATATATATATACACACACACACACACACACACACACACACACATGACAGAGAGAGAGCGAGGGGGGTTAGGAATGGATAAAAAAAAACAGATGGAGAAAAGGGAACGGAAACACAAATAAGAGCTGTCTTGACAATGTGCAGGATGTACTGTAACCATCTTTCTATTACCCTGAAGGTAATGGGAAGAAAAAGATGAAGAAAAACAAAAAGATAAAATCATCAAACAAAGAAAAAAAATGCTTTTTAAATGAAAAGATACCTCCATAGTGATATCAGATAGCCATTATCATCTAGCGACTCTCTTATGTCTACCAACCTTTCAGCTGGATAAATACACAAATATGCTGCTTTCCAGCTAAATGTAAACCATCAGTTTATCAATAGAGTACTGTCAATAATTGCCTACAGGGTGGAGAGATCCGACCCAACACTTCCTGACTAATGTGAAAGCCTGTTGAAGAGCTCAACTGCTAGACTCTTTCTCTATACTAGCATCTCTCCTCTCTCCATTTTTCTCTACCATCTCCTTTCCATTTTCTCTTTTCTCTAATTCCTCTTTCTTCTCTCAACTTGCCCTCGTCTTTCCTCTCTGTTAGCATTCGGTAAACTAAACATAGTTATATGGGCCAGTGGTAGCCTGAAGTTCAAGGTAACCCGAGGAAAACGTGAGATCGAGGGTCACTGGTTCAATCCTCCAATGCAGAGGGGAGAACATAGGTAGAGGAGGTTGAGAAGGTTATGTTCTCGCTTTCTTCAACAACTCATTTTGGGTTGCCCTGAAGCAAGGCACTTACACCACCATGCACTGGTGAAGCTGTTGCAGACTTGTGCCATGGGCTAATCTTAGCTGTGCGGAAGTAAAAACTCGTGGGTTTGTTTTAGGGTCCGCACAATATATATCGTTTCAGCATCATCATCGCGATGTGCACGTGCACAATATAGTAACATCGCAGGACGCGCAATGTGAAGTAAAGCAAATTAACTCAAACACCTCATGTTGCAACTTTTTGCTGCTTGATACAAGAGGAAAACTCACATGGTTCTTGTTTTCCATGACTAATTGACAACAGATGTCTGTCTGATATAACATTATTTACTGCGTATTTTGGAGCATTTATTTCTAACCAATATCAGGATGCATATTTGTCTGCTGTTGGTCCTTCTCTGTCTGCTGTGTGCCAGGCATGCACACGCTCTCACAGTGGGATGGCTACATATTTACACAGTGCTCTTCAAGAAAAACCAAAATATCTAAAATTCAGCTTGGTCATGCGTGTGTGCATACCATGCCTGCGTGCGTGCATGTGTGTCCGCAACTAATCTCGCATACTAATGGGCCTGTCAGTCTAATAATTTTTGTGCACAGTTGTGACTGTATGACCAAGAACCTCTCATGGTTGCAGTGACTCAAAACCTTTGAAAAACCTGTTTTATACCGCAATTGAGTGATAACTCCTCCGCTGGTTTTTCACCTAAGTCTGAGTACCAGAGAAGGGGAGATAAGCAGATAGTGTCTCCGTATTTTCCCTTCTCCCGGTAGGCGAAAAGAGGGGTGGTTTTTCACCAAGTCTGAACACCGGAAAAGGGGAGATATGCCTGGCGGAGATCTGCACTCTACTGAGTGCACTCTTCTAGTTATTTTTTATTGTCGATGTAGATGCACTCCCCTACAAAATCACCTCAATCATTCTAGAACGATTAATTCTTTCCAAATAGAGCTATTCAAGTCCATCCATCCATCCATTATCCAAACTGCTTATCCTGCTCAGGGTCGCCAGAGCCTATCCCAGCAGTCATTGGGCGGCAGGCAGGGGCTAGTCAAGTCATCTGGGGAAAATTTCTGTATTTTTTCATATCGCATGATATAGCACAGAAAAAAAAAATTGCAATGTGAGTTTTTTCCAATATCACGCAGCCCTAGGATATTTACATGCAGACAAAAAATCTTGTAAACTGATAAATGCATTACTCTGACTTTAGATAGTCATGTAAATGCCTGCATCTGATATCTTTGTTGGGGTAAGGTCAAATTCAGAGTAATTATAACCTGATAAAGACACCCAGATTGTAGCTCAATTTTTCTGATTTACTGTTGCATCTCTTATTCCACTTACTTTCAGCTTTTCTAAAGTACGCATGGGAAAAGGCCACCAGTCACAGTGAGCACATATTTGCACAGTGCAAACACAAAACTGGTATTAGCCCAGTTAGCTGGCTTACAGCCATCTCCAGCAATGGATGGTGATGGCAAATTGGGAATGTCTACTTCATGTTCCTCTGCAATAATGTGTAAAGAACAGAAAAAGTATGCAATAACTGATTGCTTATCAAAAGAATCAAGGTATAGGCCTACCTGGGTATTAGATAAATCACATCATTTCAAACCATGTGAACACTTACATCAAATTATTACCTTGAATGATTGAGTCCCAGTAATCTGGGTGCTCATTTGCATAAGGAAATATTCAGTGTGAAGCAGATTCTTGCTGAAAAAGTGTTTTCGGTTAATCTACACTGAGGAAAAGGTAAAATTTCTTCAGAACTTCTACTGGATACCCTAAAGAGTAGGGGGATCTGTCGATGAGTGTAATTCCTTCACACCTGCATTTAATAATCCCTCAGAAAAAGCATAATCAACACTTCAATCAAAAGATGCAGTACTCTGATTAACAGAACATTTTCATTCTTCCAGGTATTCAGTTTTTACTTCTATCTAAATTTGCTTTGCCTGGCCACAATAATTCTCCCTAACAACTGGACTTGCATATTGCAATATAATAGTCAAATAATCAAATATAATAATCAGATAATCAAGATGCACTGGAAAGAAGAAGAAGAAGAAGAAAGTGGCTTTACCGGGAAAACTGTAAACTAAGTCTAAGTTGGCTACAGAGCTGCAGATGTCTTGTGAGCTGATGACAACTGTAGTTGGAAATCATTTGGTCCCTCCAGTCCAATAAAGATTATAATTTTCTTTCTCCTCTGCCGTGTGTGTGTGTTTCTCTCTCTCTCTCTCTCTCTCTCTCTCTCTCTCTCTCTCTCTCTCTCTCTCTCTCTCTCTCTCTCTCATACACACGCACACACACACACACACACACACACACACATTCTCTTTATTTTCAACATAGGACCTAACATCTTGGATGAGTTACCTACATCCATCAGTAACACCAAAAAGCAGTTTGGCATCACATAGTCAGGATTACATAATAGTGTGTGTGTGTGTGTGTGTGTGTGTGTGTGTGTGTGTGTGTGTGTGTGTGTGTGTGTGTGTGTGTGTGTGTGTGTGTGTGTGTGTGCCCGCATGTACACAGTCATAGCATTTGAGTATGTGTGTGTGCGCATGTGTCCATGTTTAAAGAGTGTCTATGTAATCCATAATGTGTGATGAGTATGTGTCTTGTGTTCTGTATGTTTATAAGACTGTGAATGTATGCACCCATGCATGTGTGGCAGTGACTTCACGCCTGTGTGTTTCAGTTATTTGTGTGTACTGACAGTGATGTAGTGCCTCGTGCAGAAAACAAGCTACTATTGGCATCTGTTTTGAGTTGAGGGGACACACTACACCAAACACATGCTGCACACCAACAGGCCAGAAAGCACACATATTGTTTTAAATTCATGATGCAATTTTAACTATGGTCAAAACTGGCGTGAAGTGCAACTGGCTCATTTTTCTAACATTTTATCAGTTTTGAACAGCAAAAGTATTCCAAGATAGGGCTGCCAACAGTAAGCGACTGATAGATACATTGATAAAGCCTCAGTCTGAGACATGCAGCGATGGGTCAAGGATTCAAGCCCAGGACTGCAGATAGCCATACCCTCCTCTCGAGAAGAGTCCCTCTCCTGACTCAAATTCAGATATATTTGACCGTCTCCCCTTGTTTCATCATCTGTGCACTCAGGTTAGCAGAAGTCTAGTATCGGTCTCACTTGTTAGACTGCAGTATTGCTCTCAAGCTAACTGGAATTCACTCAAAACATATGCAATCAACGACACCATTCTCGTCCAGGGGACCGCTAACCTGCCCTTTATGAACTGTGTACACCATGTATATAGGCAGGCATGTTCGTCTGTGTGTACATCCACTGTTTGTGTGTTTTTGTGCAGATGTATACGAGAGCCAGAGTCACAACATCAAACGCCCCTTATCCCTCTGAGCTACTTTGCCTCCCCGTCTTTGACACTGATTACTGCCTGGCTAAATCAAATTACAGTCTGTAGCTTTGATCCTTGGATGCCTGAGAACAGCTTTGCTAATGAAATCAATGTTGGTTGGGTTTGCCCCACAGTTCTGTGCCACCTACAGTCACTGCTACCCGTATCGACACTTTCCATCCCCCTATCGCACCGCTGACTGGCAAGAAAAGACAGATTAGATGTGAAGCTATCTCTCCAAGAGCAAGCAGCAGCATCGCCAAAGATCTGAACAACAAGGAAGACATTCTTGGGGCATCCTACAGGTCCATCCATCCATGCAATGGTTAATTGTACTAACAACTATGACTGCTTCATGTCTCTCCATGTAATTCTATTGTATACTGCTCAATAAAGAAAAAAAGGGAAAAGGGAGGATATGCAGCAAAAGCTGGATAGAGCTCATTACTTTTGTCCCTACCATCCTGTCTTTCTGTTCAATGTTTCCTGTCAGACCTCACTTTGCATTGTATGATAATAAAAGGGAGCTCATTCAGATGTCACAAGTGGCTGTACAGTGGCTCTCCACAATTTGAACTCGTATCCCCTACCTAAAAAGCGATTTTTACCTGCATCCACACATAGTCCTAGTGGGTGGAAACACAGACAGGTGACATGACATGATATAACTTGAATTTCTTACATTTCCATTATTTTTTGTGATATTTAATGACAACCACAATACTGACAAGATATTCTGTCAGATAAGTTGGCACAGTTTGAACTCACCTTTCACTATCAGTGTCTCAGTGTCTTAGGGTAAGGATAGAAACTAGGCCCACATGGCCTGAGACAAGTGTCGGTTTGTCCGGAACTTCTTTGTACACTTTTTATTGTACTACTGGAGGTCACAAAAGCACTGACATTTAACCAATTCAGATCTCTTATCTGAGGGAAGATAGAAGCAATCTTAAAAAAAAAGGTCCATTAATGATTTCCTAAAGGCATATTGTGACATTTCTGTATTCTACTTCCAAACCAACAAAGGCTGTTACGCATAGAGAAAAATAAAAGAAAGGCAACATTTATTTCCAATTAGGACACTGTGAGGGACTGAAATGTTATGCAGGCTTTTTTTTTTAATGAAAATGAAGTCTCATCTGAGAAACAGTAGAAGCAGAGAGACCTGGGGCCTCATTCATCAATCGTCCTTACGTACAAATTTATTCCTACACACCCATGGAATATTTTAGCCCTGAACTTTGTCTCAGAGACCAGTATAGAACCTGGCTAACCCTTGAATTTAGACACCAATGGGCTAACACTGATGTCTTTGCAAGCCTAGGCGACAGCTCATTGCAAGAGGCAGACAGTAGATGTTAGGGGGAAGGAATTACAAATAACCATCAGGCTTTGCTGCTGCCTGTCAGACAAACTTGTGAGCTAAAAAAAATTTTTTCCATGGGTATGTAAGAACGGCCGATTGATGAATGAGGCCCATTGTTCCAAATGGTTACTTTGAGCCTGTAACGGAGGAAACACCATTTGGCATATCTAAAGAGCCATGATGTCGTGACTGCATATCTTAGAAGAAGCCAGTTTTATTATGTCTTCCGGCAGAGACAACACTCTGGACTTTTTCAAAAGCAGGCATTCGAAATAGCCCCAATGAAGCCCATTGTGCTGGCAAGCACAGAAATGGTAGGGTTGAAACGTTCCCTTTAACTATACAGTAATTGCAAGCTTAAATTATATTTACAAGAACAGAATAGCAGGATGTAAAGATAGATTAACGGCACAGGGGGAAGCGAGTTTTTTAAGCAGAAAGGTACTTCCAGATGAAAACACTTGTAAAATGGTCACTGTTTAGGATTTTGCAACGGGGACAAATTCTGTGCATTACATTTTCATTATGCTAAAGGTTACACTTCTGTCTGCTAATGAGAAATAAGTACTGCTTAAAAAAGAGCACACAACCACCATTTGTAATGTTTTCTTAAGAGCTGGAAACCACAACCACGTCTGGTAGCAGACAGGTATAGAAGAATGGGGCGTCTCAGTCCTGAATGTCTCCCAACGACCGCAGCACTGTGTGGCGACTGCATCACGGAACCAGCAGTGGAGTTCTCGGATTGATGACCAGGCACTTTAGAAACCTCATCACGGTTTTTCGATTGGTTTCAAGCACCCGAAGTATCACGAAACATTCATTCTCTGCTAAGGAACATGCAGCAAAGCCCCTGTTCCAGTGAAAGCATGTAAACCGGCGAGGCACACGTTTTTCTGTGACATCAGTGAGAACTTAATGAACACACTGTCTTTGCTACTTATGAACTTGTGACTTTTAGTGAAAAAAGGGGAAAAATAATCAATTGCTTACCAAAATTAACCAAACTGTAATGACATGAACCTGGTGTCAAAAGTCGCCCCCCCCTAACACCCCCCCACTTATATTACAGCATATGACGATGCCACACACAGTGAACACAAGCGCACACACACGTGTGAACAGAGCTATCACGCTAATGGAAAAATAAAAGCCCTGCTCTGGTTGACTGGAGCAATGCAAACACAGAGATAAGAGAGATGGAGACAGGTGGAGAGCTCACAGGGTGTTCCCGTACATACACACGGATGTGGAGAGCTCATACAGGCGGTGCTCAACGCAAACACACCCACCAACACACAACAGCTCATAAAATACTCTGTGGTAGGCCATGGCAGCAAGGATGTTCTTCGGATAGACCCAGGCGCTAATTTGTCTTCCTCTACATCATGTTCTCTAGTATGATTTAGACTGTGAGTTTGTACAGTCGTGGGATCCGGGCCCTCCACATATGCATTCAAACTGAACAGTAAAGATTATTATGGACTCCTGTAACTTTGAAGCCGGCATAAGGTGATTAATGTGCCAAATGCGCCGCAGTGGGAGCCTAATTAGGCCCATTAACTGGCATTTAAACCAAAAGAATAATCCCGGCCACTAAAAATAGTTTTCCAATAAGGGTACACATGGTGGCCTGAAAATTGATTTGAGTTGAAAAGCTGGGGGGGAGCCCAGCGGAAGACAATTAAAACTGGCAATCTCTTCGCTGAACAACCTCCCACGTCAAAAGGCGGAATCTGAACGGATTGAAGTGTAAAATCAAACTTAGAAACTTCAACAAGCTCCTATCTGTGAGAGAAAACCAGTTAAAACGCTCATTTTCCTATCTCAGAGCAGCTGGCGATGACGTGCGCTGGGGGGGGGCGCCGCCTCCGGGCCCCGTGAACCAGGCCGGCCGGGCTAAGGATAAGTGTACATGATTTGATTTCTAAATCATGTATTTGGCTTCGCTGCAACCAAAGGGGCGCCTGTGACAAAGTGCGTCCAAAAAAAGAGAGGAGGGGGGGGGGGTCCTGCCAAGTGTTGCGTGCGCTCCCACTGCTTTGCTTTACGTACAGGAAGACCAGCAGCAGCCACAGCGGGGGGTTCGGTGTATGAAAACCGGCCAGCGCTGCTTCTCTGCTCACCCATGTCCCGATATATCTACACAATGTATGCCCGGCCACCGAATAGTAGTGGTAGGCCTTTCATTATATGCCTTATAGCACCGCTGTGGACCTTAATCCGACCAAATGCACTCGGAAATTGTCACATTTGCTTGTCGCTGTTGCATGGGAGGGGGAAACTATCGGTTTGCGGTAGACAAACTGGGATGCACCGTATGCACACTGGAACCAGAGGAGAGCCATAACAAGGAGTGAGAGAGCGAGAGAAAAAATCCTACCTTTCGACTCAACGCTGTCCCCGAATAGAAGTAGTAGGCTATTCCCAGTACCCATAGCACTGCAAAACACAGCAATATCCTCGATTTCCTTCGCATCGCTATCCGCTTTCCTTCCCCGTCCGTGGGTTTATTCCTCCTTGCGGCTTCGCCCGTCTAGATGTTGCTAGCGTCGCTGGACGTCGTGCGGGTCAGACGCTCGGGCGTGCGCAGGCGACAGGAGGGCTTCGTCAATCGGCGGCGAGGAGGCGAGAAGGCGGCGGTGTAGAGAGCAGGAAGCAGCGAGCCAACATCGGCGGGGTGAGAGGGGAAAGGCTAGCCGGTTCTAATCCAATCAAACAACGGCTGACACCGACACAGAGGTTGGGCCGGAGCTGGCAGCGAGTCGTGCAGTGCCGTGCCGTGCAGAGTCGGATTTACAGTGCCGCGTGTGTGTGTGATCCGGGGTCTCATGAACTGGGATAGTAAAAAAAATGTTGTAATGTATTTTCTTTTCTTTTCTTTTCTTTTCTTTTCTTTTTGTGGCAGAGCGGAAATTTGAGGCCACGCAACGTGGACGTGATTTGAGAGCGCCTCTTCGGCGGCGTGTGTAATGTTGATTTGAACCGACGCTAGGGGAGCCGTGGGTCCGAAGCACAGATACGGAGTTAAAGCTGCAGGACTTTTTTTTCCCTCGCCACTAAATCGACAATTTAATTATGATGCGTCTGTTTGACCCATTTAATCAAATGAGACCATCAGCGAGGAGATTAGATATCCATTGCTGTATGACTACAAACGCTTGTTTCCGGGGGGTCGAAATCTGACGAAACGATTTGCGGAACACAGGTGACAGCCTCGGGTTAGAGGCGTCACCTCATCGCAGTGCATTTTACAAACACCTGTTCTCCCCAAACACAACTGCGTTACGCACCCTTTTCTTCAAATCAAATGCACGTGTTTCCAAGGAGGTGAACGTGGATTTTTGCGAAGTCAGCCTTCGGAGAAACACTACCACTTTAGTCCACAAAGTCATAAAAAAATCCCAAACTCCTCAGAGTAGCTTTAAATACCGAAATATTACATTTATCGTGGTTATCTCATCAGGCATGGTCACTTAAGCTCTCACTGAGCACACCTATAAACTGCAATTCATTGTAGCAACTGTATTGTAAGGGATGTGTTCTAAATTTTAAGAAGAAATTTGATGCCAGCCACAAGTATCACTGGCCCTTCTTTGGCCATCCCATTCAACATTTTCTGCTGGTGCAGAAATGAACATTTCACCCCGTCTTTTTCTCATACATGGTAGGACCATATGATAGACAGGATGAAACATGTGGTCCTACCAAGTGAATTAGTATCAGGGTTTGGGTTATGGTTGGTGAAAATTTGTGCAACAATAGGACATTTTGACAGGGCAGGACAAATCACCAGCACCCACATTTCCCAGTCACATTACTGTCTGTCCTGTGATTAGCAGCCATTATCTGAGCCTGAGGCAGTCCTCTATTTGTCCCTGAGAACCTGATAGTACTCACACCAATACAACAGTCCCAATCTCTCTGTGAACTGAACAGAGCTTAAGGGAATATAACTGAGAACATAAAACAGTACAGAGAAGAAAAGCACAGAACTATCTATCTATCTATCTATCTATCTCTCTCTCTCTCTCTCTCTCTCTCTCTCTCTCTCTCTCTCTCTCTCTCTCTCTCTCTCTCTCTCTATATATATATATATATATATCCGGAAAGTATTCACACCCCTTCACTTTCCCCACATTTTGTTATGTTACAGCCTTATTCCAAAATGTATTAAATTCCTTTTTTCTCATCAATCTACACACAATACTCCATAATGACAAAGTGAAAAAGGTTTTGTAGAAATTTTTGCCAATTTATTAAAAATAAAAACTGAAATATTGCATGTACATAAGTATTCACACCCTTTGCTATGACACTCAAAATTGAACTCAAGTTCATCCTGTTTCCACTGATCATCCTTGAGATGTTTCTACATCTTGATTGGAGTCCACCTGTAGTAAATTCAATGGATTGGACATGATTTGGAAAGGCACACACCTGTCTATATAAGGTCCCACTGATGACAGTGCATGTCAGAGCAGAAACCAAGCCATGAAGTCAAAGGAATTGTCTGTGGACCTCCGAGACAGGATTGTATCGAGGCACAGATCTGGGGAAGGGTACAAAAAAAATTCTACATCTTTGAACTCTTTGGCCTGAATGCCAAATGTCACGTCTGGAGGAAACAGGGCATCTCTCATCACCTTGCTAATACTATCCCTACAGTGAAGCATGGTGGTGGCAGCATCATGCTGCGGGGATGTTTTTCAGCAGCAGGAACTGGGAGACTAGTCAGGATCGAGGGAAAGATGAATGGAGCAAAGTACAGAGAGATCCTTGATGAAAACCTGCTCCAGAGCGCTCAGGACCTCAGACTGGGGCGAAGGTTTACCTTTCAACACGACAACGACCCTAAGCACACAGCCAAGACAACGAAGGAGTGGCTTCGGGACAAGTCTGTGAATGTCCTTGAGTGGCCCAGCCAGAGCCCAGACTTGAACCCCATGGAACATCTCTGGAAAGACCTGAAAATAGCTGTGCAGCGACGCTCCCCATCTAACCTTACAGAGCTCGAGAGGATCTGCAGAGAAGAACGGGAGAAATACCCCAAATATTGGTGTGCCAAGCTTGTAGCTTCATACCCAAGAAGACTTGAGGCTGTAATTGCTGCCAAGGGTGCCTCAACCAAGTACTGAGTAAAGGGTGTGAATACTTATGTACATGCAATATTTCAGTTTTTTATTTTTAATGAATTTGCAAAAATTTCCACAAAACCTTTTTCACTTTGTCATTATGGGGTATTGTATGTAGATTGCTGAAAAAAAGAAGAATTTAATCCATTTTGGAATGAGGCTGTAACATAACAAAATGTGGGGAAAGTGAAGGGATGTGAATACTTTCTGGATGCACTGTATATATATATATATATATATATATATATATATATATATATATATATATATATATATATATATATATATATATATATCCGGACTAAGAGCAATTCCCAAAAAAAACCCAATGAATTTACACCAGCAGAGTTACAGCACCTTGCCCGTAAAAGGGAAACCGGGGCCCCCTCCTGGAGCCAGACCTGGGAGGGGAGCTCGCCGGCGAGTGTCTGGTGGCTGGGCCTTGGCCCATGGGGCCCAGTCGGGCCCAGCGCAAAAAAACAACATTTAGCCACCACCCCGTGGACCCACCACACGTGGGGATGAGCATTGGGGTAGGGTGCAGTGCAGGACAGGTGGCAGGCAAAGGTGGGTACCGCGGCATGCCAACTTCTGGCATCACAGATTGGTCCTTGGGATGTAGAATGTCACCTCTCTGGCAGGGAAGGAGCCTGAGCTGGTGCGGGAGGTGGAGCGGTACCAACTCTCCACACATAACATGGGCTCTGGTACTAAACACCAGGAGAGGGGCTGGACTTATTACTTTTCCAGAGTTGGCCAAGCTGACAGGCGCCGGGCGGGTGTGGGGATACCCACAAGTCCCCGGTTGAGCGCCACCATGTTGGAGTTGTCCCCGGGGAATGAGAGGGTTGCCTCTATACGAATGCGAGTCGCTTGGGGAAAGGCTCTGACTGTTGTGTGTGCTTATGCACCGAATAGCAGTTCGGAGTATCCGGCCTTCTTGGAGTCTCTGGATGGTGTCCTGGATAGGGCTCTGCTTCGGGACTCTATAGTTCTGCTGGAGGACTTCAATGCTCACGTGGGCAATGATGGAGAAACCTGGAGGGGCATGATTGGGAGGAACGGCCTCCCCAATCTGAACCCGAGCGGTGCCTTGTTATTGGACTTGTGTGCAAGTCATGGATTGGCAATAACAAACACCATGTTCGAACATAAGGTAGTTCATAAGTGTACTTGGTACCAGAACACCTTAGGCCGAAGATCGATGATAGACTTTGTGGTTGTATCATCAGATCTGTTTTGGACACTCGGGTGAAGAGAGGAGCAGAGCTGTCAACTGATCACCACCTGGTGGTGAGTTGAATCAGATGGCGGGGAAGCCTGCCGGACAGACCTGGCAAACCCAAACGTGTAGTGAGGGTGAACTGGGAACGTCTGACGGAGGCCCCTGTCCATGAGGTCTTCAACTCCCACCTCCGGAAGAAGTTCTCATGTATCCTGAGGGAGGCTGGGGACATTAAATCTGGGTGGGCCATGTTCAAAGCCTCTATTGTAGATGCGGCAGGCAGGAGTTGTGGTCAAAAGGTCATCAGTGCCTGTCGAGGCAAATGGACACCAGTGGTGAGGGATGCCGTCAGGCTGAAGAAGGAGGCCTTTCAGACTTGATTGGCCCAGGGGTCTCCTGAAGCAGCAGGCAGGTACCGGGAGGCCAAAAGGGCTGCTGCTTCGGCAGTCACGAAAGCAACAACTCGGGTGTGGGAGGAGTTCTATGACACTATGGAGGAGGACTTTCGGTTGGCCTCAAGGAAGTTCTGGCAAACCATCCAGCAACTCAGGAAGGGGAAGCAGGGCTAGACTCAAGCTGTGTTCAGCCGGGGAGGGTAACTGTTGACCCGGACTGGGGATGTTGTCAAGTGGTGGAAAGAACACTTTGAGGAGCTCCTGAACCCGACTAACACGTCCTCAGTGGAGGAGGTAGAGTCTGAAGACTCAGGGGGAGCCCCACCCATATCCCTGGCAGAGGTCTCTGTGGTAGTTAAAAAGCTCCTCGGTGGCAAGGCACCGGGTGTGGATGAGATTCACCCTGAGATGCTGAAGGCTCTGGACATTGTTGGGCTGTCTTGGTTGATATGCCTCTTCAGTGTCACGTGGAGGTCGGCGACAGTACCTGTGGAGTGGAAGACTGGGGTGGTGGTTCCAATATTCAAAAAGGGGGACTGGAGGGTGTGCTCCAATTATCGACGCATCCCATTGCTCAGCTTCCTGGGAAAGTCTACTCTAGGGTGCTCGAAAGGAGGCTCCAACCGATTGTCAAACCTCGGATCCAGGAGGAACAATGCGGATTCCGTCCTGGCCGTGGAACAACGCACCAACTCTTTACCCTTGCGGAAGTGCTGAGGGGGGCATGGGAGTTTGACCAGCCAGTCTACATGTGTTTTGTGGACTTCGAGAAGGCTTATGACCGTGTATCCCGGGGCACTCTGCCGGGGGTACTGCGGGAGTATGGGGTACCGGGGCAGTTGCTACAAGCCATCTGGTCCTTGTATAACCAAAGTGAGAGCTGTTTCCGCATTCTTGGCACAAAGTCAAACATTTTTTCGGTGAGTGTCGGACTCTGCCAAGGTTGTCCCTTGTCTCTGATTCTGTTCGTGATATTCATGGACAGGATCTCAAGGTGCAGCCAAGGTGAGGAGTGTGTCCGTTTTGGGAACCTCAGAATTGCATCTCTGCTCTTCGCAGATGATAGGGATCTATTGGCTTCATCAGAACGCAACCTCCGACACGCAATGGGGCGGTTTGCAGCTGAGTGTGAAATGGCTGGGATGAGAGTCAGCACCTCCAAGTCTGAGGCCATGGTTTTCTACTGGAAAATGGTGAATTGCTCCCTCCGTGTTGGGGATGAGTTGTTGCCTCAAGTGAAGGAGTTCAAGCATCTCGGGGTCTTGTTCACGCGTGAGGGTAGGATGGAGCGGGAGATTGACAGGCGGATTAGTGCAGCATCAGCTGTAATGCGGACGTTGTACCAGACCATTGTGGTGAAGAAGGAGCTGACCCGGGAGGCAACGCTCTCAATTTACCAGTCAATCTTCATTCCAGTCCTCACCTATGGTCATGAGCTTTGGGTAGTGACAGAAAGGGCGAAATCGCGGATACAAGTGGCTGAAATTAGTTTCCTCCATAGGGTGTCTGGACTCAGCCTTCGAGATAGGGTGAGGAGCTCAGACATCCGGAGGGAGCTTGGAGTAGAGCCGCTGCTCCTTCGCATCAAAAGGAGACAGTTGAGGTGGTTCGGGCATCTGATTAGGATGGTTCCTGGGCGCCTTCCTTTGGAGGTTTACTTGGCACGGCCAACTGAGAGGAGACCCCGGGGTAGACCCAGAACGCGCTGGAGGAACTACATGTCCAATCTGGCCTGGGAACACCTTGGGATCCCCCAGGAGAAGCTGGAGGGCGTTGCTGGGGAGAGGGACGTCTGGAGTATCATACTCAGCTTGCTGCCACCGTGACCCAACCCCGGAAAAACGGCTGTAGATGAGAGATTTTATATACTGTAGCGAATTAGGGGGGCAGTCCGTGAGACTGTGGCCACAGCCGGGACGCGAACCCGTGTCTCCCACTCCGCAAGCGACAACGTTAACCAGTCGACTAAAGGGTCCGACCCGTTAGTCAAGGACCAACGTCGCACTAATATGCCACTCATATATATATATATATATATATATATATATATATATATATATATATATATATATATATATATATATATATATATATATATATATATATACACTCACCGGCCACTTTATTAGGCACACCTGTCCAACTGCTCGTTAACGCAAATTTCTAATCAGCCAATCACATGGCAGCAACTCAATGCATTTAGGCATGTAGACATGGTCAAGACGATCTGCTGCAGTTCAAACCGAGCATCGAATGGGGAAGAAAGGTGATTTAAGTGACTTTGAACGTGGCATGGTTGTTGGTGCCAGACGGGCTGGTCTGAGTATTTCAGAAACTGCTGATCTACTGGGATTTTCACGCACAACCATCTCTAGGGTTTACAGAGAATGGTCCGGAAAAGAGAAAATATCCAGTGAGCGGCAGTTCTGTGGGCGAAAATGCCTTGTTGATGCCAGATGTCAGAGGAGAATGGCCAGACTGGTTCGAGCTGACAGAAAGGCAACAGTAACTCAAATAACCACTCATTACAACCGAGGTATGCAGAAGAGCATCTCTGAACGCACAACACGTCGAACCTTGAGGCAGATGGGCTACAGCAGCAGAAGACCACACCGGGTGCCACTCCTGTCAGCTAAGAACAGGAAACTGAGGCTACAATTCACACAGGCTCACCAAAATTGGACAATAGAAGATTGGAAAAACGTTGCCTGGTCTGATGAGTCTCGATTTCTGCTGTGACATTCGGATGGTAGGGTCAGAATTTGGCGTCAACAACATGAAAGCATGGATCCATCCTGCCTTGTATCAACGGTTCAGGCTGGTGGTGGTGGTGTAATGGTGTGGGGGATATTTTCTTGGCACACTTTGGGCCCCTTAGTACCAATTGAGCATCGTGTCAACGCCACAGCCTACCTGAGTATTGTTGCTGACCATGTCCATCCCTTTATGACCACAGTGTTCCCATCTTCTGATGGCTACTTCCAGCAGGATAACGCGCCATGTCATAAAGCTCGAATCATCTCAGACTGGTTTCTTGAACATGACAATGAGTTCACTGTACTCAAATGGCCTCCACAGTCACCAGATCCCAATCCAATAGAGCACCTTTGGGATGTGGTGGACCGGGAGATTCGCATCATGGATGTGCAGCCGACAAATCTGCAGCAACTGCGTGATGCTATCATGTCAATATGGACCAAACTCTCTGAGGAATGTTTCCAGTACCTTGTTGAATCTATGCCACGAAGGATTAAGGCAGTTCTGAAGGCAAAAGGGGGTCCAACCCGGTACTAGCAAGGTGTACCTAATAAAGTGGCCAGTGAGTGTATATATATATATATATATATATATATATATATATATATATATATATATATATATATATATATATATATATATATATATATGGGTGGCATATTAGTGGCATATCAGTGGCAGACTGGGGTGGTGATTCCCATATTTACATATTTAAAAAGGGGGACCGGAGGGTGCGCTCCAATTATCGGGGCATCACATTGCTCAGCCTCCCTGGGAAAGTCTACTCTAGGGTGCTGGAAAGTATCATGTACTGAAGGGGGTACTGTACCTTTACGAGGACTTCTGTGGTAGAGATAGGTAACTAGGGGATATCGCGTACTGAATTTGGTACTGTATCTTTAAGAGGAATTCTGTGATAGAGATAGGTAACTAGGGGAAGACATTTTATGTAACACACATCAGCAGTTGAGACATCAGCAGAAGGTTTGGAGTTTAAAACAGGTGTCCGTGATTTGATTCCGATAAACCTAATTAAAAGAATTAAAGAAGTTACAAAATATAACATTGGCGACGAGAATTGGGAAAGCACAAGTAAGTGAGCTTACTTTCAACATGGATAAAGTGAGTATTCCGATGTTTGAGTGCTTCAAAGATCCAGCTACATTAGGTCCAAGATGGCTGACTTCGTTCCAACTTTTTGCTGATGGGAAGGGACTTATCGTCAACGATGATACACCAGCTGCACCTATGCAGCGCAAGGGAGCATTGCTTTTACATCATGCGGGGCCAGAGGTACGAGATATATTTTCCACCTTGCCTAATGCCGGAAATGCAACCGATTATGATGCGGCAGTGCAAGCTTTGAATGCTTATTTTGTACCGCGAGTTAATATAACTTTTGCGCAGCAGTCATTTCATACACTTAAACAAAAACAAGGAGAGGCAGTAGTACAACAATTTGCAACTAGACTCAGGGAAGCGGCTAGAGACTATGCATTTAATGCTAAGGCCAACAATCAAATTCGTCACGCAGTAGTCGCACGATGTTCATCAAGTATGTGCGCCGCAAACTTCTGGAAGAAGGACATGATCTCACTGTCGCTCGTGCACTAGAGGTCGCATCGCTCTGTGAGAGGATTGAGGAGCAGATGTCAGCGCCACTGGGGGAAGAGATTGCAAAGACAGGGAATAGGGCAAAAACACAACAAAACGAATTTCAAAAGACTGCAATACCCACAGAGAAGTACGTCAGAACAACGTTGTTACAGATGTGGAAATGCAGATCACCCTTTGCTAAGATCCGAAATGCCCAGCTAGAGGTCAGAAGTGCCATAAATGTAATGGTAATGATAATTTCTTTATGTAGGACCAATAATATAGGGAAACAAATAGTCAATAATGTGGAAGAGCAATCAGCTTATGTTTTTGTGGTGAGTAATGACTCGGTGCAAAATTGACTGGATGTTTCCCTGGGTGGAGTAGCCTTAAAGATGCTCGTGGACTCTGGTGCAACCTGCAATATAATTAGTGAGAAAACCTGGGGGAAACTGAAGTCAGAACACATAAAATGCCATTCCTATGTTCTAGAGGCAGACAGAAATGTTTATGCTTATACGTGTAGCCAGCCGTTAGCAACATAAGGAGCTTTCAAATGTGAAACAAAAATCGGAGATTCCACTGAATATGCTGAGTTCATTGTCATCAAAGGAGATGGTGAGCCACTATTGTGAAAGGCTACGCAGTAAAGCTGGGAGTATTGAGAATTGGCACAAATATTGCAGCAGTTATAGATCTAAAACATTCATTACAGGCACAGTACCCAGATGTGTTCCAGGGTGTGGGAAAACTAAAAATTAAGCAAATCTGTCTTTACATCAATCCTGACATTCAGCCGGTAGTGCAGCCCTTAAGGCGGATACCGTTTGATCTGAGGGGACCTGTAGAGAAAAAAAATAAAAGAACTGTTAGACATGGACATCATTGAAACAGTGAATGGACCTACTCCATGGGGTAATCCTGTAGTAATCGTGCCAAAAGGCAACTCCGAAATTAGACTTTGTCTTGATATGCGGCAAGCAAACCGTGCTATCATCAAGGAAGGATACCCCATATCTACAGTAGATGAAATCCTGCAAAGCATGAACGGGTCCATGGTGTTCAGCAAACCGGATCTTAAGTGGGGTTACCACCAACTGGAGCTGAAGCCATCATCATGCCAGATCACAACATTTGCCATCCACAACTGAGTCTATAGATACAAACTGTTGATCTTCGGAGTGTCTTCAGCAAGCGAGCAATATCAACATGAAATAGTCTCTGCACTAGCTGGAATAGAGGGAGTTGAAAACATTTCAGACGATGTCATCGTTCATGCACCAGACCAAAAGACATGACCAACGGCTACACGCTGTCATGAAACGTCTGCAGGAGTGTGGACTTACCTTGAATCATGCAAAATGTGAATTGAATATGGATCGCTTGATCTTCATGGGAATTTTGCTGACAGCCAGTATCAGCAAGTCTGAGATGGACCAGGTGCTGAGTGAGAAAGAGCAGAAAGTCAGTGCACTTACCTTAATGCTTGAGAGCTGCAATGATCAACTTGGTCAGCTTCAGGATCAGTTGGCTTTAAAGACAAAGGAGTGTGAACAACTTGCAGCTGACCGAAAACAGCAGCACACCATCAAGGAGGATGAGAAGAGAGAGTTCACTGAGCAGCTGCAGCAAACGCAGAAGCAGTTCACTCAGAATTATAATGTGGTTCGAAAGACCGAGGAACGACTGCACTCACTGAGAAAGAAAACCAAACTTGTAAATTAGAGCTTAAAAGTCAAAGGGAGGAATTTGAAAAGATGAAAATTGAAATTCTAAAGAGCAAGGAAGAGAGGTTGTCAACAGAAAGTGCCAGGAAAGTATCAGAATTTAAAATAAAAGAGCTTGGACGATATGTCACAGTGTACAGAGGAATTACACACAACACAACAGGCAAAAGCCCAGCAGAACTCTTGTTCAACAGGAAAACGAGAGGCAAGTTACCGGAAATCACGTCTGCACACATGGATTTGGATGTACATATGTGAAGATGCAGAACAGAAAGGGAAATACAATAGTCCATGGGCCAGACGATATTTCGGTACACTCAAGGTGGCAAAACTTACTTATAATTTTTGAAAGGATCCATGTCTGTAGATGATATTTTGGTATGATAACCATTCCTGAGTGGCAGCTGTATCACAGTTATCAGCTCATGAAGTTAACCACCCGCTAAACTAAATTGCATTTTAGACGCTGGTGCATATCCTGGTTTAGCCTCATGGTCAGGACATTTTTCAATGTTCTATAATATTGTCTTTGGTATCATTTTAAAGGGGACCTTCTTAGCTTTCATTCAAGCCCTGTTGTGGATATTTCTCACAAATATAGAGGTCACTTGAGCTCTTCAACCCGTCAATAACACACATCTTTCTGCAATTTTCGCCTAAACTATATACTTTCTTTTAGCCCTGTGGCATCTAGGAATATCAGGGACACAAAACACAAAAACTGGAATACTCACAGGACTGTAAAGATTCAGAAAATGTATAATATACCCATACTATTTCATTGTGTGAGGTGATTGTGAGCCTTAAATGAGAACTAGACCAAAGCCAGTTAGGTCACAAACTGGTCTCTATACATTTGTTTAAATACACAATCAAAATACATGATAAAAAGGAATACCATAGTGAGGTAATGAACTATTTTAATATTTTAAACAACATTGACATTTACATACGTATACTTAGTCAATGATACATGTAATCCCATATCATTAGTGGGTATATGTAATGGTAATGGGTAGGGTAATGGGTATGTGTGAATATGGTTACATTATTGTTATCAAGCTCTGGGTAACCAAGTCCAGAATCAACATCCTGTACATCAATAGACTACTACCACAGTAATACCATCAGAATCATCACACTGTCATTCATCAAACTGCTCGTTTCTCTCATCATCTGACTCCCCAAGTTCAAAGTCCAGTTCTGGACCATCCTGCTGTTTTTGGTTACTGCAGGTCTGTAACCTGCACATGTCTGTGCATGGAAGTCCATTTGACAGGCACATGCAGCTTGGCATTTTGCATGAATGCACACACTTGCATGTTAGCATTTCCAAGACCACATCTGGTGCAGGTGGGGAGCGCATCCAGTAAATGGCCAGCTTGCCTTCATCGTCTGTCCATCCATACTCAGTAGGGCTTGGCACCACAGGGTTAGCCTGCAGACAGCACTTCCATATTGCTGCCTGATAGTTGGCTCGTTGAACATGCATAAAGAGACAGTCTCTACATGGTGGCAGCTGGCTGGACTCAACCTCTCCCCTTTTGGTGCAGAAGAGCTGGTAACGCAGTTTGTTCACCTCAGCAGTGCTGCTATTAGCAACATACATCCGACAGGTGAACTGCTCAATTTTCTGGAACAGCTCATCACTCACATTCCATGTCTGTCCCAGTTGACTAAAAGTCTCTTGGCAGGAAGTGTGCTTTCTCACTATCTTCAGGGCATTCAGCTTCCCTCGACCAGCGAATGCACTGACAGTGTCGCAGCCTGTGAAGGCATGTAAGCCAATTAGGCTGTCACAGATGCTGTCTCCAAGTGAACTTGCCAGTTTGGGGATGTTGACAAACCGTGTGCGGTTCTGAGTCCCACACTTCTGGTAGATGGGACAGGTGATGTCCTTCTGGAAGCCAAGACAAAGCACCATGACATCAGTGTCCTCAGCTGTGATGATAACTGACTTTGAGCCCGCATTTGCTGCATGCAATGCAAGCAGGAGCAGACGGGTGTCAGCTTCTTCATGTGTGGAGTGCAGTTCTGCTTCCTCCTCACACCCATCTTCTGTCAACTTGTAGCAGGTTTCCTCACAGGTCATGTACAACACCTTGCCATGCAGCATAGCTCTGTATCATGGGAGTTTCCACTGTTCCACCAGAAACTTGATGAGACTGGTCTTGTTGGAGGAACTGCACAGAAATTTTCTCCACTGCTGGACGTGGTGTCCCCCTGCAAGATTCTTGTACTGGAGAGTGATGTCTCCACCCCGGTTCAGTCGTTCAGCATCTTTGATCGAAGTCTGGTGATAGACATCAAAAACAACATCAATCCTCCCACTCTGTGCTCCCTCATGGAGGACCTGGGTCAAGGCTGACTCTGCCACCTGTGCAAAGGTTTTGTTGTTGCCATTCATTTTTTGGACCAGGCTCATCCCATCAATGATGGAAGTAGATGGGATTGGGATGTCTTCTGCAGGAGATACATTCTTTTCAAGCTCTCTGGCAAGTGCAGCCTTGTTTGTTTTTCGTAAGGACCCATCAGCATTTGCCAGTGCCCATGGTAGTGGGCCCAATGGGTAGGCAAGGACATCCTTCAGATTCACCTTCCTGCTTTCAGCCACCAGGATCATGTGACTGAAAAGGTTTCTATCTGCCTTCAGAACCACATCCTGTGCTTTCTTTCCATGAGCTTGTTTTGTGCTGACATTGGAGAATGTTTTCAGACTTTGCTTGGTCATCTTGTCGTGGAATTTCACAGGTGGTGGGTCTGCATCTAACCTTGTTTGCTGGAATGCTTGGTAGGCCTCTTCTCCTTTCTCAAGAGCTCTCAAGAGATCTATGGTCACATCAGGTGGAGCCATGTTGCCAGTGGAGAGGCTAACCAAATCAATCTCATCAGGGGACATAGGATTGAGCCAGTTATTCTCCATAAGGTCCATGAGAGACTGGACATCTGCTTCATCTCTCTTGATCCTTGGACTCTGTAGATCTGGATGAGACCATTTGCACCTGCCTTGACCTGTCAGGTCTCTCAGCTGTCTGAGGTACATGCTTCTATACTCAGCTGTGAGATAATATTTGGTCACAGCTCCTGGCTTCAAGCTGAATCCCTTTGTCCCTCCAGCTGTTTGGGTGTCTTTGTTCACCGTTTCTTCTATAGCTTGGTCAAAAGGGGTTCGGCCAAAGGGATTGGTGGAGCCCAGTTGGACTGAGAAGCCTCCTTCCATGAATTCTGTGTACACATCTGGGTGTGTGATGGGCAGCTCAGACATCTGGGCGTAGTAGTAGGGGAGGTAGCGTGCATAATTCATCCTGTCATAAGCAAAGCACCATGGGATCATTGCTCGAATGCTAGACAAGTGTAGCATCCAGTCTCCCTCTCTGGATGCTCGGATGAGCCCCAACAAGATTTCAACCATGTCCAAATAGGACATCCAGAAGTTCGAGAGGCTGCCGTTTCCACCTCTAAGGAACTCACGGTAGACTTCAAATAGATCCATGATGCGTGTACAAGAGCTGTTCTCGAGGACCTCCTTCAAAGCATGTTGTGAGACTTCTTTCCCAAGGCTGTCAATGGTCTTCAGTGTCTCATTCAGGTGAACCATGTCATTCCTGTGAGTTTCTTCCAACCAGGACAGGAAACCATTCAAGGTCAGTCGCATGAGAGCCTCATACAGGAGCTTGTGTAGTCGCACTGCCCTGTTGTACTTGCGGCCATCCATAACACCAGCAATTGAGCCTTCTGCAATCATGCCAGACTCAATGCAGAGGTCTTTGAGTCAAGCATCTTGGAAACGCTTTCCTATTATTGCCAGCAGTGTGCAGATGGTGTGGAATACCCCAAGCCTAACGATGATATCATGGAACTTGTCATGGTGTTTCCATGTGATCTCGACAGCCTTCGCATACAGGGCTTGGTCAAAGACACAGACAATCTTCCTCAGGCCTAAGCACTGCATGATGCTCAGTGACTGGTTAAGCACCTCGTTGACAGTAGACATTTGTGTCGCTGGAGCATTGATGGTAGGCAGATAGCCTATATTGTCGGGGATGACCGTCATCTCTCCTCGAGTCAGGATGTTGAAGCCTGTCCAGCTGCTGACTGACTGTTCTTCTTGTTGTGACATGCGTGCTAGGACCCAAAGAAGGTTTTTCTCTCTGGCAAGCTTAGTATTGGCTGCAGTATCGGCATCTGACTTTTTGCTTTGTGGTGGCCCTACCCGTTGTCCAGCATTGTAAGTTGGTAACATTGGTGGGGGTCCATCAATGCTTCTCTTCTTTGTTTTGGGAACAGTGGGCATGGGTTGGACAGGAACTCGGTTGACTGGCTTTGCTTGCACAGCAATCCCATGGACTCTGTGAGATGTTCCCTCACCACTGACAGTTTCTTCAAGACGGTCGATATTGTCCCAGGCTAAAGTTGTGAATATGCCAGGATGGATGTTAGCTGGAAGGGCAATGCCACTCCCTGATGATGAGAGTTTCTGGAGACACAGGGCAGTGTTGATCTCTTCCATCTGTGAGTAGGACACATTGTGACCAAGTCGGTTGAGGATGTTTATCAACTCTACATTTCCTGTCAACGATTTGACACTGAATGGCAGAACAATGTGCTTGGAAGGCTTGGTATTTCCACATGTCACTACATATACTATGTCATGGCCAAATGACTGCAGAAGGCACTGCACTCTCTGGGATGCATGATCAGGATCATTTGAGCCTGTGAGTAGAGAGTACAGGAAGATAATGAGCGACTCTGGAATGGTAGGACATTCTGGTTCTGGTTTGACTTCAGGCGGCCAGGTTTGAGGAACATCTTGACTTTTAATGTCTGCTCTCAATTTGATGGCTGCTTTGGCTATAACATCTTGTGCACTGACACTTTTCAGGGTCTGCAGCTCCCTTTTGAGAGACTGCTTTTCTTTGGCAAGTTCCCTCATGGACAAGTTATCGGGATAGAGGAGGAATTTTCCTTTCTCATCAGGGAATATCTGCAAGGCTCCAGCAAACTCACTCTCCAGGTTTCGCCTTATGTGCTTCTTGGTTGATTCCTTGACTTGGGCAATGCCTTGGGAGTTCATTGAAGCTACCAGTCTAGAAGAGAGATCAGTCATTGTCATCACTTGAGGATTGCCAAAAAGCTCCATCCTGATGAAGAGGAACAGCTCATTGTATGCCTTATTCACAGCAGCTTCATACTGGGCTGCAGCATCATCATCTTCATTGCTGGCAACCTCTCCTTTGGAAACCTCTTCTTTGGTCTAAAGTCTATAGCATGACCTGTGGTAGTGCCCTTCAGCTGCTACAAGGTCTCTACTCACAATGGCAAGGATTCTGCTGTCCCTTTTCTTTGTGGCTGCACTCCTGATCTTTGCATCAGCTCGCAGTTCTCGACACTGCACCAGTACTTCTCTCGTATTCTGTCTCTTGGAATATTTGCTGTTTTTCTGACAAAATATGCACTCTGCATCATAAGTCCTAGATGTACTTGGAGCATGTCGAGCTACTCTCTTAGATTGTTTCTCTTCAGCAGAGACAAAACTTTTCTTTTCTTTTGCAAGGAGGCCATCAAGAATTTGCTTCATAGTGAAGATACTGCGACACTTTCTGTGGTAGTAGATTGCTGGAATCTGTCCCTCAGGAATGTCTTTTGCCAGTTTCAAAACTGGTGCATGATTTCGTATCTGAGCTGCCCTGAGCAGAGTTCTCCATGAGTCGACACTTTGTAGTGAAACCAGCTTATCTGTATCATCAGAACAGTGGATAATGCACTCCACCCGTGGGCGCTTTGGTATTGGGTAAAAACTTGCTTGTTCACCAGTGGCCATATTCAGTCAGTTTTCACCTGCCACATACAAACAAATACATGTAACTTAGGTGTATGAACACTACTAAAACAAAGTTTACTTTGCTTCACCAGCGTCATATTACCATTATTTATCTTACATAGCCACAAATAGATACATTACCTAGTTGCTATGCAACAGCTGTATTTTGTCCACATGAGGCCGCTAAAATCAACACAAGATGAAAGTTCCTCGTAGCCACTTTAACTAATCATATTAACATATACATTAAAAGAACATGCTAACATTATGGGAAATTAGCTTACAATCTTCTCCAGAGTGAGACAAGAAGATAGATACCAGTTTCCTCTATATGTGTTTAGTAGAAAGCTATCTGGCTGCACGTTAGCCTAGCTTAGCATAATGAATGGAAGTACACAGTACTGGTTATCCTTGGTTGTTGGCCAACTAAGAACTGTCCCAGAGTTTAAGCTAGGCTAATCAGTACCAGGGGTGTTGAAATGCTATATTTGTAAAAATCTGGGCAAATACACAATCGTGAGAGGCACAGAAACAGGTTTCCTGAAAGAAAAATGAAATAGCTGCTCATTTGGAAAGGTTATCATGTATTATTTTACTTCTGTTAGTGTACCAAATAAAATGGCACCAGTGAAGTTGTGTCACCTTGGGTGATATCGATATCTGGTCTGACCCATGGACTAACTGGCTTTGGTCTAGTTAGTTTCTTAGTAATAATGCCCTTCTAATTTAAGGTTCACAATCACCTCACACAATGAAATAGTATGGGTATATTATACATTTCCTGAATCTTTACAGTCCTGTGAGTATTCCAGTTTTTGTGTTTTGTGTCCCTGATATTCCCAGATGCCACAGGGCTAAAAGAAAGTATATAGTTTAGGCGAACATTGCAGAAAGATGTGTGTTATTGACGGGTTGAAGAGCTCAAGTGACCTCTATATTTGTGAGAAATATCCACAACAGGGCTTGAATGAAAGCTAAGAAGGTCCCCTTTAAAATGATACCAAAGACAATATTATAGAACATTGAAAAATGTCCTGACCATGAGGCTAAACCAGGATATGCACCAGCGTCTAAAACGCAATTTACTTTAGGGGGTGGTTAACTTCATGAGCTGATAACTGTGATACAGCTGCCACTCAGGAATGGTTATCATACCAAAATATCATCTACAGACATGGATCCTTTCAAAAATTATAAGTAAGTTTTGCCACCTTGAGTGTACCGAAATAGGAAATTTTGGGCTCTGGCCCATGGACTACAAGCTGTATGCTGATCAGCAGCGAAAAGCAGAATATTCAGATGTAGATGTTGGAGATCATGTCCTGGTGAGACAAGAGAAGGTGGATAAGTTCAGTACAACTTTTGGCAAAATACCAAATAAAGTAGTCAGTAAAAATGGAAACAAAGTAACCATTGAATCACCTACCGCAGCGCAGTACAGCAGGAACACAACCTGCGTGAAGAAGTACATCACAGAGGGAACAGGAGACTAACACGGGACAGAAAAATTGGAAGATGGGATTGCTGGTTTGAACCCAGGGCAACAATCAACTATAGACTCTTCCAGATGTCCTGCCATGCAAGCTGAACACAGCAGACCTTTAACACCTCCTCTAAGGTCTCTGTGGCAGAGGAACCCACCTGAAAGACTGAAGGACTGTGTCCTTACTTAAGTCAAATGTTTTGATTGTAGAAAATTTGAAGTAGAAGATTCCAGAGATTATTATTTTGGTTGTATTTGTAATTGGAAATATTACTCAGTTGAGAAAGTTTGGTTATAAGATAAGATTTTATATCCAAGTAAAGGGGGGATGTCATGTACTGAATGGTGTACTGTACCTTTAAGAGGAACTCTGATAGAGATACGTAACTAGGGGAAGACATTTTATGTACCACTCATCCGCAGTTGAGACATCAGTAGAAGAGTTGAAGTTCAAAACAGGTGTCCGTGATTTGATTCCGATAAACCTAATTAAAAGAATTAAGGTAAAGGAAGAAGTTACAAAATATAACAGAAAGGAGGCTCCGACCAATTATCGAACCTTGGATCCAGGAGGAACAATGCGGATTCCATCCTGGCTGTGGAATAACGGACCAACTCTACCCTTGCGGAAGTGCTGAGGGGGGCATGGGAGTTTAACCAGTCAGTCTACATGTGTTTTGTGGACTTGGAGAAGGCTTACAACCGCGTACCCCGGGGCACTCTGTGGGGGGTACTGCGGGAGTATGGGGTACCGCGGCAGTTGCTACAAGGTCCTTGTATAACCAAAGTGAGAGCTGTGTCCTTATTCTCGGCATAAAGTCAAACACGTTTTCGGTGGGTGTCGGACTCCGCCAAGGTTGTCCCTCGTCTCCGATTCTGTTTGTGATATTCATGGACAGAATCTCAAGGTGCAGCCAAGGTGAGGAGTGTGTCCGTTTTGAGAACCTCAGAATTGTATCTCTGCTCTCTGCAGATGACGTGGTTCTCTACCGGAAAAGGATGGATTGCTCCATCTGGGTTGGGGATGAGTTGTTGCCTCAAGTGAAGGAGTTCAAATATCTCGGGGTCTTGTTCACAAGTGAGGGTAGGATGGAGCGGGAGAATGATGGGCGGATTGGTGCAGCATCAGCGATAATGCGGACGTTGTACCGGACCGTTTGGTGAAGAGAGAGCTGAGCCAGAAGGCAAAGCTCTCAATTTACCAGTCAATCTTCGTTCCAACCCTCACCTATGATCATGGGCTTTGGGTAGTGACCGAAAGGCTGAGATTGCGGATACAAGCGGCTGAAATGAGTTTCCTCTGTAGGTTGTCTGGGCTCAGCCTTAGGGTGAGGAGCTCAGACATCCGGAGGGAGCTCGGACTACAGCCGCTGCTCCTTCGCATCCAAAGGAGCCAGTTGAGGTGGTTCGGGCATCTGATTAGGATGCTTCCTGGGCACCTTCCTTTGGAGGTTTACCGGGCACGGTCAACTGCAGGGAGACCCCGGGGTAGACCTAGAACTCGCTGGAGGGACTACATGTCCAATCTGGCCTTGGAACGCCTTGGGATCCCCCTGGAGGAGCTGGAGGGCGTTGCTGAGGAGAGGGACATCTGGAGTGCCCTACTTAGCTTGCTGCCACCGCGACCCGACCCCGGAGAAACAGCTGAAAATGAACGAATAACGAATATACATACATATATATATATAGTAGCGAATTCGGGGAGCAGCCCGGGAACCGTCGACACAGCCGGGACGCGAACACGTGTCTCCCACTCCGCAAGCGACAACGTTAACCAGTTGACTTGAAGGGTCCGACCCGTTAGTCAAGGACCAACGTGTCTACCTATCTATGCACGTTACAATATATATACACTACCGTTCAAAAGTTTGGGATCACATTGAAATGTCCATATTTTTGAAGGAAAAGCACTGTACTTTTCAATGAAGATAACTTTAAACTAGTCTTAACTTTAAAGAAATACACTCTATACATTGCTAATGTGGTAAATGACTATTCTAGCTGCAAATGTCTGGTTTTTGGTGCAATATCTACATAGGTGTATAGAGGCCCATTTCAAGCAACTATCACTCCAGTGTTCTAATGGTACAATGTGTTTGCTCATTGGCTCAGAAGGCTAATTGATGATTAGAAAACCCTTGTGCAATCATGTTCACACATCTGAAAACAGTTTAGCTCGTTACAGAAGCTACAAAACTGACCTTCCTTTGAGCAGATTGAGTTTCTGGAGCATCACATTTGTGGGGTCAATTAAATGCTCAAAATGGCCAGAAAAAGAGAACTTTCATCTGAAACTCGATAGTCTATTCTTGTTCTTAGAAATGAAGGCTATTCCATGCGAGAAATTGCTAAGAAATTGAAGATTTCCTACACCGGTGTGTACTACTCCCTTCAGAGGACAGCACAAACAGGCTCTAACCAGAGTAGAAAAAGAAGTGGGAGGCCGCGTTGCACAACTGAGCAAGAAGATAAGTACATTAGAGTCTCTAGTTTGAGAAACAGACGCCTCACAGGTCCCCAACTGGCATCTTCATTAAATAGTACCCGCAAAACACCAGTGTCAACATCTACAGTGAAGAGGCGGCTGCGGGATTCTGGGCTTCAGGGCAGAGTGGCAAAGAAAAAGCCATATCTGAGACTGACCAATAAAAGAAAAAGATTAAGATGGGCAAAAGAACACAGACATTGGACAGAGGAAGACTGGAAAAAAAGTGTTTTGGGCGGAGGAATCCAAGTTTGAGGTGTTTGGATCACAAAGAAGAACGTTTGTGAGACGCAGAACAAATGAAAAGATGCTGGAAGAATGCCTGACGCCATCTGTTAAGCATGGTGGAGGTAATGTGATGGTCTGGGGTTGCTTTGGTGCTGGTAAGGTGGGAGATTTGTACAGGGTAAAAGGGATTCTGAATAAGGAAGGCTATCACTCCATTTTGCAACGCCATGCCATACCCAGTGGACAGCGCTTGATTGGAGCCAATTTCATCCTACAACAGGACAATGACCCTAAACACACCTCCAAATTGTGCAAGAACTATTTAGAGCAGAAGCAGGCAGCTGGTATTCTATCGGTAATGGAGTGGCCAGCGCAGTCACCAGATCTGAACGCCATTGAGCTGTTGTGGGAGCAGCTTGACCGTATGGTACGCAAGAAGTGCCCATCCAACCAATCCAACTTGTGGGAGCTGCTTCTGGAAGCGTGGGGTGCAATTTCTCCAGATTCCCTCAACAAATTAACAGCTAGAATGCCAAAGGTCTGCAATGCTGTAATTGCTGCAAATGGAGGATTCTTTGACGAAAGCAAAGTTTGATGTAAAAAAAATCTTATTTCAAATACAAATCATTATTTCTAACCTTGTCAATGTCTTGACTCTATTTTCTATTCATTTCACAACATATGGTGGTGAATAAGTGTGACTTTTCATGGAAAACACAAAATTGTTTGGGTGATCCCAAACTTTTGAACGGTAGTGTATATATAAAGTTTTTTAGTTTTTTCCCCCCCGGAAATCGTCAATGGTGTTGATAAAAGTGCTTAACAAATGAGGAGTGGAATATAAATTTATATATATATATATACACTACCGTTCAAAAGTTTGGGATCACATTGAAATGTCCATATTTTTGAAGGAAAAGCACTGTACTTTTCAATGAAGATAACTTTAAACTAGTCTTAACTTTAAAGAAATACACTCTATACATTGCTAATGTGGTAAATGACTATTCTAGCTGCAAATGTCTGGTTTTTGGTGCAATATCTACATAGGTGTATAGAGGCCCATTTCAAGCAACTATCACTCCAGTGTTCTAATGGTACAATGTGTTTGCTCATTGGCTCAGAAGGCTAATTGATGATTAGAAAACCCTTGTGCAATCATGTTCACACATCTGAAAACAGTTTAGCTCGTTACAGAAGCTACAAAACTGACCTTCCTTTGAGCAGATTGAGTTTCTGGAGCATCACATTTGTGGGGTCAATTAAACGCTCAAAATGGCCAGAAAAAGAGAACTTTCATCTGAAACTCGACGGTCTATTCTTGTTCTTAGAAATGAAGGCTATTCCATGCGAGAAATTGCTAAGAAATTGAAGATTTCCTACACCGGTGTGTACTACTCCCTTCAGAGGACAGCACAAACAGGCTCTAACCAGAGTAGAAAAAGAAGTGGGAGGCCGCGTTGCACAACTGAGCAAGAAGATAAGTACATTAGAGTCTCTAGTTTGAGAAACAGACGCCTCACAGGTCCCCAACTGGCATCTTCATTAAATAGTACCCGCAAAACACCAGTGTCAACATCTACAGTGAAGAGGCGGCTGCGGGATTCTGGGCTTCAGGGCAGAGTGGCAAAGAAAAAGCCATATCTGAGACTGACCAATAAAAGAAAAAGATTAAGATGGGCAAAAGAACACAGACATTGGACAGAGGAAGACTGGAAAAAAGTGTTGTGGACGGATGAATCCAAGTTTGAGGTGTTTGGATCACAAAGAAGAACGTTTGTGAGACGCAGAACAAATGAAAAGATGCTGGAAGAATGCCTGACGCCATCTGTTAAGCATGGTGGAGGTAATGTGATGGTCTGGGGTTGCTTTGGTGCTGGTAAGGTGGGAGATTTGTACAGGGTAAAAGGGATTCTGAATAAGGAAGGCTATCACTCCATTTTGCAACGCCATGCCATACCCAGTGGACAGCGCTTGATTGGAGCCAATTTCATCCTACAACAGGACAATGACCCTAAACACACCTCCAAATTGTGCAAGAACTATTTAGAGCAGAAGCAGGCAGCTGGTATTCTATCGGTAATGGAGTGGCCAGCGCAGTCACCAGATCTGAACCCCATTGAGCTGTTGTGGGAGCAGCTTGACCGCATGGTACGCAAGAAGTGCCCATCCAACCAATCCAACTTGTGGGAGCTGCTTCTGGAAGCGTGGGGTGCAATTTCTCCAGATTACCTCAACAAATTAACAGCTAGAATGCCAAAGGTCTGCAATGCTGTAATTGCTGCAAATGGAGGATTCTTTGACGAAAGCAAAGTTTGATGTAAAAAAAATCTTATTTCAAATACAAATCATTATTTCTAACCTTGTCAATGTCTTGACTCTATTTTCTATTCATTTCACAACATATGGTGGTGAATAAGTGTGACTTTTCATGGAAAACACAAAATTGTTTGGGTGATCCCAAACTTTTGAACGGTAGTGTACATACATACATATTCGATTCAATTCAATGTATTGTCATTAAAAACAATGTGCATATTATATATATATAAATATAACTTTGTTAAAAGAAACACTCAATGGCAGGGAAAGTGCTCAACAAATAAGGAGCAAAATAATCCAGTGAGTCAAGTGTAAATTCTTTATGAGACAGTACAAGCCTGTTTCATGCCATAAGCAACCATCAGCTATCAAGATGATGAAAGATGATTGCGTATGGCATGGAAGAGGCTTGTACGGTCTCATAAAAAATTTACTTGACTCACTGGATTTTATATATATAAGTGTGCGACACACGAAACAGGCCTGTACTGCTATGTATTAAAACTTTTTTCCCTGCATCTGTATTGATATTCCGCTCCTCATTAGTCGAACACTTATCAAACCACCATTGATGGTTTTGGAAAAAAACGCTATATATTTTTTTCTGACTGAGAAATTAAAGGTTTGTTGTATTCAGTCTATTCTAGGCCTATGTTTGTCAGCGACTCCGCATTCTTTGCGGTGCCTATGTAACACCTAGCGGTGAGACTGGGTGTTGCATTTTGCGTCTGTGTGTGTCAGTGTAAACGACGGTGTCGGTAGCTGTTGTTTGGAATGAACGACTTCTGTTCCCACGTGTTTCAAGCAGAGAAAGACAGTTGTTCTATAAGCGTCGGATCCTTGGAGCGATACGTCCATAAGTGTTGTTTTTTGTTTTGTTTTGTTTTTGGTTATATAGAAATATCATAATTAACACTTACGCGAGTATGTATGTAATAGTTATAAGCGTGTCATTTCATGTTAGCGTAGCTCATTATTTTACCTCGTGTAGCCTATGCTAGTTAGCTATCTGCGTGTGAATGTGTGCGGGCTAGTTTGTGTGCATATGAAATAGGTAATGTGAAAAGACAGAAAAGACTATTTGGGTACTTAGTAATTGTATTCTTTATTTGTGTTTCTTTAGTTTTACGGGGGTAAAAAAGGGAAAAACGAATGTATGAGTAAAGTCTTCAATAAACTTCCATCTAAAGAAGGCGTCAAGCTCGAGCTACATCCATTCTCTCATTCGCTATCTGCCTACGCCTTGTTAGGACACAATTGTTAGGGCAGAATAGTAAAAGGATGTGAACACAGCGGGTGAAGTCAACAGAACAGCTTTGCATCACATCAGTGCCTGAGTCACAGCGACAACATGGATTCTCAGGAGGAAGAAAAGAAAACAGAACAAACTTTGGAAACTAGGTCATCTGCCAGGTCTTTGTCAGTCAAGTCACGTGCATCATCAGCTAGCAGTGCCGCGACTAAAGCAAGGGCCAAAGCAGAAGCATTCAAAGTAAAGCTCGCCTATGCAGAGAGGGAGGCAGCCATTTTGAGGGAGAAAGTGCGCATCGAGGAACAACAGCAGAGAACACTTGTGGAAGCAGCACGCCGTAGAGCAGAAGTGGAAGCAGGTCTCCATGTATTGCAATTTGAGAGGGAGGCAGCGGCAGTATCCAGAGAGGCAGAGGTCTGCGAAGCCGCAGCAGACTTGGAAGAGGAACGGTGCCACGATTTTGGGGAAGAAGAGAGAGCTCAACGCAGAACCACACTCCGGTGCAATACGCTCAGCATCCATTTCCTGAATCACAGCATGCACTTAGAGAGCCAAGTCCCCCTCTTCAAACCATCACTCAGCAGCCTCCTCAAGCTCACCCTCACAACGTCAGCTACACACAGCATGCTGGAATGGGCCGTGAGGGCCAGCAGAACAATGCAGCACAAATGCAGCTTGCTCCAGTCCCTCCTTCTCGCGCCTCATCAGAAGGCTACATGGACACGCCACCCCAGATGCTTGATTTCGCCACCTATTTGATAAGGAGAGAGATGGTGAGTTCCGGCCTGACCCAATTTGACAACCGTCCAGAAAATTATTGGGCATGGAAAACCTCATTCCAGAGCATCACGCATGACCTCAACCTTACACCGTGAGAGGAACTCGACCTACTCCTCAAATGGCTCGGCCCAGAGTCATCCACCCAGGCTAAACGAATCAGGTCAGTCCATGTAACCAGCCCTGCAAAAGGAGTCAAAATAATATGGCAGCGCCTAGAGGAATGCTATGGCTGCCCTGAGGTCATCGAACATGCTCTGCTGAAAAGGCTTGAAGATTTCCCACGCATCACCAACAGAGAACCTCCCCAGCTGAGAGAGCTGGGTGACCTGCTACTGGAAGGGGAGTCTGCAAAGTGGAGTGGTCTTACACCTGGGCTTGCATATCTCGACACCGCACGGGGCGTTAACCCCATAGTTGAAAAACTCCCCTACAACCTGCAGGAAAGATGGGTAACACAAAGCTCCAGATACAAAGAAGACCATAAGGTAGCCTTTCCACCTTTCAGCTTTTTTGTACAGTTCATCTGCAACCAAGCAAAAACCAGAAACGACCCGAGTTTTGCATTCTCCTCATCCAACTGTTCAAACAGCCAGAAGCCAGACAGAGCAGCTAAATTCAACAACAAGCCGTCTGTCTTCATTAAGAAAACAGAGGTGTCAGCCACAGCCCCGAGCTCCCTGAACAACCAGCCTGAGAAGAAAACTGATGAGCCAGATAAACATTGTCCCATCCATAACAAGCCCCACCCCCTTTTTAAGTGTTGTGCCTTCAGGAGCAAGCACCTAGATGACCAGAAAGCTTAAAGAAAACTCCATCAGTTACTGGTGCTGTGCTTCCACTAGACATGATGCGAGGGACTGCGGAGTGTCTGTCAAATGCAGAGAATGTGACAGCGAAAAGCACATCTCCGCACTCCATCCTGGTCCCGTCCCCTGGTCAGCCGAAGAGACCAAGTGTGAACCAGAGCGGAGAGAAAACGAATAACGTTCTCCTTGATGTAACGTCCAAATGCACTGAGATATGTAGTGACAATCGTCAGCCCAGATCGTGCTCTAAAATTGTCTGGTGAAAATTTACCCCTCAAACCGGCGTGACAAGATGAAACATGTCTATGCGGTGCTGGACGACCAGAGCAATAGATCGTTGGCTAAGTCACAGTTCTTCGATCTGTTCGGCATTGAAAGTAACTCCTCTCTCTACACTCTGAGGACATGCTCTGGCATAGTTGAGACGGCAGGGAGAAAAGCAAGCAACTTCACTGTTGAGTCACTCGATGGAGAAACCATAGTGGTGCTCCCTACCCTCATAGAATGCAACACAATGCCAGATGACAAAAAGAAAATTCCCACATCAGAGATAACACAGCACTTCCCTCACCTCGCTCCAGTGGCTGGCAAGATCCCACCTAAGTGTGCACAAGGTACGTGGGCAGCATAATGGCCCCCACAACACACCATATGCACAGTGCTTGGATTTGGGCTGAGTCATCGTAGGAAAGATCTGCCTAGATAGACCTCACCAGCCAACTGATGTCAATGTCTATAAAACAAACATTCCCAAACGGCAGAGCCTCATTCTTCACATCATGGTCTAAGAGCATCCATGTGAAAGAGCGAGTGAGTTCCCATCCTCTTCAGTACTTACCTGCCTCGCTGTGTAACTCCAGACCCTCCAAAGGCCTCATTGCTGACACAAGCTGTCTCGGAGATGGTTTTCTTGAGGACTTCAGACGACGAGAAGACGGCCCTGTCAATTGAAGATAACATCTTCTTGGATGTGATGAACACAGAGGTGTATCTTGCTGAAGACAACCACTGGGTGGCGCCATTGCCTTTTCGCTCACCACGGAGCCAGCTTCCGAACAACAAAGAGCAAGCGAAGCAGAGGCTATTCTCATTGCAACGCACCTTCCAAAAGAAACCAGGAATCAAAGAAAATTTCTTTGATTTCATGGAAAAGGTAATCGAAAACCATCAAGCAGAACCTGCTCTGCCTCTGCAGCCAGGTGAGGAATGTTGGTATTTGCCAATATTTGGCATTTAGCATCCCCAAAAGCCCGATAAAATCAGAGTGGTGTTCGACTCGAGTGCCCAGTATAATGGCATCTCACTCATTGATGTTCTGCTGAGAGGGCCAAATCTTAACAACACATTAATAGATGTCTTGCTGCGTTTTCGCAAAGAGCGGATAGCCATCACAGTGGACTTTGAGTAAATGTTTTACAGCTTCAAGGTGAAAGAAGGTCACCGCAACTATCTTCACTTTCTGTGGCACAACGACAACTGCCCTGAAGAGGAGATAATTGATTACTGTCAGTGCTGAACCGCAGACTTGGACTCAAAATGCAGACTCAGTCTCAGTTCACAAAAATCAGTCCTTTAAATAAGAAGGAGGTCTGTACACAGGTGATCAGATAACAAGGCAAAAGTGTCCAAATCGGCAGGCGAAAGGCAAGGTCAAAAAGGCAAAAAAACGGTCACGAAACTATAGGGCTTAAGAAACTCACACAGAGAAAAAATGCTGGAACGCTGTCACAAGGAACAAGACGAACTGGCGCAGAAGGACGAGAACACTAAGACTATATACTCTGGAGGAGGGGAGACAATGAGACACAGGTGCAACACATTAGGGCAGGGCAGGTAATCACACAGGAGGGAGACACATGAGGGCAGGAAGTAAAGGACCTGAAATGAGACAAGAGGTGAGTATCAAAATAAAACAGGAAGTACAAGACAAAGAACACTGGGAGAAACAAAAAGATAACTTGACTATCCAGACAGGGCGTGACAATTACAGGATGACTGTACATGTCTTTGGAAACAGTCTGTTGCCAGCTGTTGCCATATATGGATTGCGACGCACAGCAGAGCATGGTAAGGCAGAACATGGTAGAGACGCTAAAGAATTTGTGCTGCACAACTTTTATGTTGATGATGGCATCACAGCTGTTCCCAGCGAGGAGGAAGCTGTTGACCTCCTGAAACGCACACAGGAAATGTTGGCGGAGGCGAACCTGAAACTCCACAAGATGGCCTCCAACAGCGCCACAGTCATGGAGGCCTTTCCACCGGAGGACAGACTAAAGGAGCTCAAGGACTTGGATTTGAGTGCTGATCCACTGCCTCTTCAGCGCAGTCTAGGCGTAAGCTGGAACCTTAAAAATGACCATTTCACATTCAAAGTGTCAAGAGATGTCAAACCATTCACATGAAGAGGAACGCGTTCCACTGTCAATAGCCTCTACGACCCCTTGGGATTTGTCTCTCCTATCACTATGCATGGAAAGGCTCTTGTGAGAGAACTCTCATCAATGCAACAAGAGTGGGACACGCCTCTCCCAGCAGATAAAAGGGCCCAATGGGAAGCATGGATTACATCTCTTGCTGATCTTGAACACCTACACATCCCAAGGCCATATGTTCCGATCTCTCTCTCACAGGCTCATTCTAGGGAGCTGTGCATCTTTTCAGATGCGTCTGTTCTAGCCATAGCTGCTGTGGTGTATCTACGAGTCATAGACTCAGACGGACAGTGTCATGTGGGGTTTGTGATGAGCAAGTCGAAGCTGGCTCCAGTTCCTGCTCACACTATCCCACGCCTGGGGCTGTGCGCCTCAGTGCTCGCTGTTGAGCTCATGGAGCTCATAAAAGAAGCGTTAGACACAGAGCTGCATGTCAAGTTCTACACAGACAGCCGTGTAGTACTTGGCTACATTCACAACACCACAAGGAGATTTCACATGTATGTGGCCAACAGGGTTACACGCATAAGGAAATCCACCACACAGAGCCAGTGGCATTATGTCCGAACTGACCTGAACCCAGCCGACCATGCCAAGCAGTGACAACAGAGTTCATTAGGTCATGGTGAAGACTGCCAAGCAAGGAACTGTGAAAGAGTACCTAAGACCTATTAATGACTTAGTTGTGCTTCTATCTAATGATAATAATTGACAGAGAAATAATAATGATTTAGTGGCATAATAGTAATTACACCAGACGGGGAGTGTTCTGACTGAGAAATTTAAAAGGTCTGTTGTATTCAGTCTATTCTAGGCCTATGTTAGTCAGCTACTCCGCATTCTTTGTGGTGCCCATGTAACACCTAGCGGTGGGACTGGGTATTGCATTTTGTGTCTGTGTGTCAGTGTAAACGACGGTGTCGGTAGCTGTTGTTTGGAATGAACGAGTTCAGTTCCCACGTGTTTCAAGCAGAGAAAGACAGTTGTTCTATAAGCGTCGGATCCTTGGAGCGATACATATGGAAATATCATAATCAAGACTTACGTGAGTATGTATGTAATAGTTATAAGCGAGTCATTTCATGTTAGCGTAGCTCATTATTTTACCCCGTGTAGCCTATGCAAGTTAGCTATCTGCGTGTAAATGTGTGCGGGGCCTGCGGGCTAGTTTGTGTGCATATGAAATAGGTAATGTGAAAAGACAGAAAAGACTATTTGGGTACTTAGTAATTGTATTCTTTATTTGTGTTTCTTCAGTTTTACGGGGGTAAAAAAGGGAGAAACGTATGAATGGAGTAAAGTCTTCAATGAACTTCCATCCGAAGAAGACGTCAAGCTCGAGCTACATTCATTCTCTCGTGTGCTATCTGCCTACGCCTTATTAGGAAAGAATTGCTAGGGCAGAATATACGTATATGTATATATGTTGAGCACTATCCCTACCATTGAGTGTTTCTTTTAACAAAGTTTTATATATATGTTTTAAATATATATGCTTTATATATATATATTCATTCACACACACACACACACACACACACACACACACACACACACACACACACACACATGCATATGTAGAACAGACATAAATAGATTACCCCGAGGAATATATTGTGCGTGTGTCAGGGTTTGTTGAAAATGGTCTTGATTCTGATCTGTAATTACTTAAGACAGTTTAAGGTTACATTTGCCCCATTAGTTTGGGAGCTAATCAAGGGCCTTAACGAGTTCTCTGAGTTGACTTTAAGGGTAGGTAGATTAGGGTGTCCAAGGGTGTGGCAACTAAAGGCTGAAGGGGTAGGGTGGTGCTGGGGTTGGGGTTGGGGGATTATCAATGATTCCAAAAACCTTGGACCCCCTCAATAACTTCATCATTGACAATTCTTATGTGATGGGGCTGCGAGCCAGAAGAAGCCATGGATCTCTTTCTGGTTTGTCCTCCCACATCAAAACTACTGGTATATTTTGATGCACAAGAAATCCAGGATTAGAGTTCAAATCTGTACAGTATAATGTACACGGAAGGCAAAAAACTAAAAATTGGACTTCATTTTTTGTTTGATTTTGACTTTGTCTTTCAGGTCATCACCACGCCACAACAGATTTTTCCATCAAGACTTCAATTTGTCACATATAATCTTTCCTGAAGGATAAATATGACCAGTAAATATCAATCAGGGTTGCTGCATCAATTGAACAAAGTAAATGACTCATGTGAGCCCAGATTACTGCATTCAAAAAGGCAGGACCTGGGCAAGCGGAGTTGCTTTTGTAGTTGTTTGATGCCTTGCCCTCAAAATATCTTGGTTTGCACTCCCAATCCTCACCAAACTTTGCAGCAATCACAACAAATCACACCAACTGAGAGGGTTTGAAAACGGCAAATGGTGGCAAACGGACTGGGGATTCACTGTCCTGCAATCCAGATGTCTTGCTTTTTTTCCATTTGTCATTGCTACTCATGCCTGAACAACAATGAGGATTAAATCAGAATTACTCATTAAATTACAAATAGCAATGTTAAGTGTGAAGGAAAGGCCACTTACGCAGCATTAATGACATCACCCTAAAAGTCAATAAAACAAAACCCCGAAGAGAATCTTTTAGGCAGGCTGACAGCTCCTTTTAACAAGGGGGCCTTGTGTTCCTCCAGTTGAAAGCTAGCATTTACACTGAACAGGTGGTGCTTACTGTTGTCACTCTGGAAATTTCTCTTGAAAACCTGATCATGGGGAATGGTGCATTATTAATTCTCACTATGCCAGTTCAGATGTTGCTCTTACACAGATGTGTCCTTATTTAAGTGATATTATCTCAAAGGTTAACATGAGGCATGTTTCATCTTGCACAGCCCCGAATGAGCCCCGAGCAAACATTTGCTGCAGAACTAAATTCCATGGCCTCTGAGATATCATGTTTTAAACAATCAATTTATTTCTTTAGACAGAACAAAATAATGAAAATATTACAGAGTGAGGGGGAAATGAAGGTGGAAATGAAATTTATTTTGAAGGCAATGTACCATATTAAGACCCTTAATATATCAAGATAAGTCACATGTACGTACTTTACAATGTTCAGATACTTGAAGACAGACACTTAATTATTTGTCACTGTACATACATACCATGAAATTTGTTCTCTGCATTTAACCCGTCCTATTGTATAGGAGCAGTGGGCAGCTGCAGCACCTGGGGACCAACTCCAGTTCTTCTTTCCATTGCCTTGGTCAGAGGGCACAGACAGGAGTATTAACCCTAACATGCATGTCTTTTTGATGGTGGAAGGAAACCAGAGCACCCAGAGGAAACCCATGCAGACACGGCGACAACATGCAAACTCCACACAGAAAGGACGTGGGATGGCCTGGGGTTCGAACCCAGGACCTTCTTGCTGTGACGCAACAGTGCTAACCACTGGGCCACCGTGAAAGCATATTAAAAGTGTTGTTCTTCCATAACAGTTCTAACATAATAGTCCTTTAGAATAAAGAGGCATCTTTGGCTAAAGGAAAGGTTTTTTTTTCTCCATATGAGCATGCTCCATTCTGCCTCGAAATTTCTCTGACATTTTCCATCTTAAATGTGACAAAATGTGCTTCTGACCTGGGAGCAAAATACTCCTCAGTGCAAGTCTAAGATACCATTAGCACATTCTTCATAGTATCCCGAGCCACCTCCTAATATTATTACCACATGCTCACAGTGCCTATGCATTGCTTCTTTTGCTACATTAGTGTGTAGAAACGGTGTATAAATGTGTTCTCTATAATACAGCTACAGTATGAGTGTACGAGGTCTACAGTGGTATGAAGAATGTACTGCAGAGTTTGGCATCCTTCCTGAAACAGTCTGTTAGCTATAATAGAGAGCAGCCACCAGCTGATGATAGTCTATTTTTTTATATGTATAACCACTCCATATTTACCAAAAACAACTCCTAATATAACCCCTGTACATTTATGAAACAAGTGCAATTATTCTGAACAAAATGAATTTTCAACGTGATACTTTTGAGCTAGAGAAAACATATGATAGGATGCCGAGAGAGGAGGTGTGGTATTGTATGAGGAAGTCGGGAGTTGTAGAGAAGTATGTAGGAATGGTGCAGGATATGTATGAGGGAAGTGTGACAGTGATGAGGTCCGTGGTTGGAAAGACGGGTTCAAGGTGGAGGTGGGATTACATCAAGGATCGGCTCTGAGCCCTCTCTTGTTTGCAGTGGTGATGGACAGGTTGACGGATGAGATCAGGCAGGAGTCTGTGGACTATAATGTTTGTGGATGACATTTGTGATCTGTAGCGAGAGTAGGTTGTAGGTTGAGGAGAACCTGGAGAGGTGGAGGTATGCACTGGAGAGAAGAGGAATGAAAGTCAGTAGGACCAAGACCGAATACATATGTGTGAATGAGAGGAGGGACAGTGGAATGGTGATGCAAGGAGTAGAGGTGACGAAGGTGTATGAGTTTGAATACTTGGGGTTAACTGTACAAAGTAATGGGGAGTGCAGAAGAGAGGTGAAGAAGAGAGTGCAGGTAGGGTGGAGAAGAGTGTCAGGAGTGCTTTGCGATAGAAGGGTTTCAGCAAGAGTTAAAGGGAAGGTTTACAAGATGGTTGTGAGACCAGCTATGTTATATGGTTTGGAGACAGTGGCACTGACGAAATGACAGGAGGCAGAGCTGGAGGTGGCAGAGTTGAAGATGCTAAGATTTTCATTGGGGGTGTCGAAGAAGGACAGGATTAGGAACGAGTATATTAGAGGGACAGCTCAGGTTGGACGATTTGGAGACAAAGCAAGAGAGGCAAGATTGAGATGGCTTGGACATGTGTGGAGGAGATGCTGGGTATACTGGGAGATGGATGCTGGAGCTGCCAGGAAGAGGAAAAGAGGAAGGCCAAAGAGGAGGTTTATGGATGTGGCGAGAGAGGACATGCAGGTGGCGGGTGTGACAGAACAAGATGCAAAGGACAGGAAGAGATGGAAACGGATGATCCACTGTGGCGACCCCTAACGGGAGCAGCCAAAAGTATTAGCAGACTTTTGAGCTAGCCAACTCTGACAGGACGCAGTAAGAACGAGTGTAATTGGCAGACCATTTCTTTTTTTCCCTTTTCTCCCCTTTTCTCCTCAATTCTATCCGGCCAATTACCCCATTCTTCCGAGCCGTCCCCGTCGCTGCTCCACCCTCTCTGTCGATCCGCGGAGGGCTGCAGACATACCTCCTCCGATACACATGGAGTCGCCAGCCGCTTCTTTTCACTTGACAGTGAGGAGTTTCGCCATGACGACCTAGCACGTGGGAGGATCACGCTATTCCCCCCAGTTCCCCCTTCCCCCTGAACAGGAGCCCCGATCGACCAGAGGAGGCGCTAGTGCAACGACCAGGACACATACCCACATCCCCAGCTTCCCACCCGCACGGCCAATTGTGTTTGTAGGGACGCCCGACCAAGCCGGAGGTAACACGGGGATTCGAACCGGCGATCTCCGTGTTGGCAGGACTAAACTGCTACGCTACCTGGATGCCCCAGGACCATTTCTTTTTATCCATAGAATTAGGGAGTTGGTGCTGAAAGCTTCAGAAACACAGAAATACCCAAATGTCATACAGCTCAAACTAGTATCGATACTTGATTCCTCAAAGCCTGAATCCATTATTTAGTTGTGCAAATGTTCGACACTTATTTTTAAAGCGTTAAAGCTACAAACATGCAATCAATTTTTCCCCTTTTTATCTCTGTTATATTATGATTTGGATAGTATATTACATGTACTATCTGAGTCATTAATGCTTTTGTAGATGCTCATTTTAATGGTGACTGTCGGGTAGGTCTTTCCTAGGAAAATTATACAGCATAGTGTTTTACATCTTCACCTTATTTGCAAAAGGCAGCGGCAAATTTGAGGAACAATAAAAGTTGTTTTGTCCAACAAGTGCATATGCCAACCAACCAAGCTCGACTCCTTTACCAATATGCACTGACACATCAGCTGGTAAAACTCTGGTTCAAACATGTTTTTGTGTGGTGGTGGGGAAGATGCTGACTGTTTCATTTTAAGTGGATCTTCATGATTTGGAGTGGAGGATGGGCAGTGTAATGACCGGTATCACCACAGATGTCAGTTAGCAATAACAAAAATCTTCAAGATTGTCACTCTAAAGACTTGAACATGAAGAGATTTTTTTTTTTTTGTTTCTTTGAGGTAACCCAATAGTAAGAGGCCATCTATGTGAAGAAGGAACGACCATCCCTGAACCGAGGAGGGGGGCCTAAGAGTACATCTGTCGCCATCTTACAATGGTGTGATTGCAATTATTCCCAAATCCTCTGTGAATAGTACACATGGCCATTGTAACTATAGTTAATGGTCACAGCAATTTGCACATGAAACCAATCGTTGCTTTTGGTCGTTATGCAACTGTATTGTTTATAAGGGTGGGGACACCTGCAGTCAGTTTAGACTGAAGATGAAACGTTTCTGTCAATATACGTTGTGTCCAGATGAACTGATTCACCTTTCTGTGATTGCCCAATAGTAACTTAACACAACTCTGTATTGCTTCTGTGTACAAACATTAGCAATTAAAAGCTGTTTCAACACTGCAAATACAAAGATGAACTACCATTCCTTGTTATCAGCAGGTCATTTCGTCCAGTTTTACTTCAGTTCGTATATTTTCCCAGTTTTCAGCAAGTTTTTATGTCCCCAGTGGTTTGTACATCATGTTACTCAAGTTTCAAATGAAAACAAAAGAAAACTCTTAATCTAATTTTCTGTACTGATTATCCAGTGCCTCTTTTCTCAGATTGAACAAGACATTTTCTGTGGGTGTTGTACATTTTTTCACATTTATTATTCACTGCCCTGATGTGAAGCCTGGCTGATGGGTGATCAGGTGATCAGGCCCAGCCAGTTTTGCCACAAATCAAGAAGCAAACGTTGAGAGAGAAGTGAGCCAAGGACACCGTGTTGTGCCGCCAAACTTCTGCTCTGAGTTCATTGGCAGATGAATTTTGACAACTTCTTCCGCCTCCCATCCTCCTTTGGAGGACCATGCAAAGATTTATTATTTGCTGACAGCCAAAAATGACACATTTGACACAGCTATCTTAACTTGGCACATTGCAAGCCACTTCTCAGTCTTAGGTACGCTAATTGTGAAACTAGATATTATATGATGGGAGTCATTGCTTTTAGAAGAAATTAACCATGGGCTTTGTTTAAACAAATTCTTCATCCAAAATCCCAATCGCTTTGGTCAAAAAGTGGGGAAAAAAATGATCGGCTGACTTCACAGGGGAATGCATGATTTTATAGCCTTATTAGCAAAGAAAGAAGGGACCTCTTTAGGCATATCTATTGTTAGTGAAGCAACTGGGTTACTGGCCTTTTTCCAGCACAGCCTGCTGGCTTACTTGAACACGTAAATTCCAACGGCTGAGATTGGCCGACGGACAAAAGTAGCAGATGTAGTAAAACAGAAAACACCTGTTTCACTGCAATCACTATGAAAAATAATGTTTTAGCCATCCTTGTGTTGGTCGTCGTAGTGCCTGTCCTGCCAACTTTTACTCAAATTTAATAATTTAATGCTGTAGAAACAAATTAAGTCACTCATGGATTAGTTTAATGCTTGTTTTTGTTTTTTTATTTTACCGTGGCAATGCTATAATTAATTTCTGTCATTCTTCATTTATGTCTAAAAATGTTAAAAATATCACACTACAGAACAAAACACGTAAAATAGTGCTGAATACAGAGAGCACAGATTTAGAAGATGTATAACTGGTCATTTCCCAGTGTCATTTATAAACACTGGATCTGATGTGGACTGCCCATTTCACCAGCCACTCTTCCGAGAAACAGTAAAACAAAAAATGACCCATCAAATGAAGCAAACCATGTCAATAAAAACCTTTTAAGATGACTTTGTATTTCTGTTCATTTGTGTTTAATAATTGCATAATTTCTGCTAAAAAAGCAACCAGAATGTTGCAAAATATACAAATTAAATATTAGTTGTTTGAAAAATATCTATACAATGTGTCAACACATTTGGAAAACATGAGGCAAATCTACAATCGGTTTCATTTAAAATGTCACCACGTGGTCTGTACAATGCTAATATCAAAATGATTTCAGTGAAAGCTATGCTTATCTAGGTAAGGCAATGTTCATCCATACAGAAATAGAAGAACTGCAGCAATTCCCAAGAGGAAGTGAAATTAAGCTGCTTTGCAGTTTGTCAGTTATAACAGTATAAACCGATTTGGTGGCACCGCAGTTGCTTCCATGCAGTTCAAGAGATTCTGGGTGTCTCTTTTTCATTTGAAAGCAATGATTAAATATCACCAAAGTCAATTTCCTTAGGCAAGTTCTTAAATGTGTTTTAAATGTGCATTATCTATTTGTTGTTGAGCCGTGTCAGAGGAAATTTTCTATTACTTTGTGACAGATAAAGTTATCTCATCTTACTTTATCTAATCTCAACAGGGACCCACCCCTTTTTCGTGACATGAAGCCCCCTTAGGGACCTGACCTCAAAGTCTGGGACATCCTGATAAAGCTGTTTAAACGGTGTATTTGTCCTCTCCTTGCCTCTGTATTTTGTGATAGTGTGAATAGCTGCTGTACAGTTCATTGAAAACCTCCCTGACCCCCATCTGCAGTCTGGAAGTCAGAAACTTGATATCCTGCTCCATACAAAGGTCTAATATCTGATAGATCCCTTCAGACAGATGATGCTTTAATTCTGGTCGCAGTGTGACCTAGACAGATGGAGAGGAGGAGAGGAGAGATTAGAAGATATACACTCACCGGCCACTTTATTAGGCACACCTGTCCAACTGCTCGGTAACGCAAATTTCTAATCAGCCAATCACATGGCAGCAACTCAATGCATTTAGGCATGTAGACATGGTCAAGACGGTCTGCTGCAGTTCAAACCGAGCATCAGAATGGGGAAGAAAGGTGATTTAAGTGACTTTGAACGTGGCATGGTTGTTGGTGCCAGACGGGCTGGTCTGAGTATTTCAGAAACTGCTGATCTACTGGGATTTTCACACACAACCATCTCTAGGGTTTACAGAGAATGGTCCGAAAAAGAGAAAATATCCAGTGAGCGGCAGTTCTGTGGGCGAAAATGCCTTGTTGATGCCAGAGGTCAGAGGAGAATGGCCAGACTGGTTCGAGCTGACAGAAAGGCAACAGTAACTCAAATAACCACTCATTACAACCGAGGTATGCAGAAGAGCATCTCTGAACGCACAACACGTCGAACCTTGAGGCAGATGGGCTACAGCAGCAGAAGACCACACCGGGTGCCCACTCCTGTCAGCTAAGAACAGGAAACTGAGGCTACAATTCGCACAGGCTCACCAAAATTGGACAATAGAAGATTGGAAAAACGTTGCCTGGTCTGATGAGTCTCGATTTCTGCTGCGACATTCGGATGGTAGGGTCAGAATTTGGCGTCAACAACATGAAAGCGTGGATCCATCCTGCCTTGTATCAATGGTTCAGGCTGGTGGTGGTGGTGTAATGGTGTGGGGGATATTTTCTTGGCACACTTTGGGCCCCTTAGTACCAATTGAGCATCGTGTCAACGCCACAGCCTACCTGAGTATTGTTGCTGACCATGTCCATCCCTCTATGACCACAGTGTTCCCATCTTCTGATGGCTACTTCCAGCAGGATAACGCACCATGTCATAAAGCTCGAATCATCTCAGACTGGTTTCTTGAACATGACAATGAGTTCACTGTACTCAAATGGCCTCCACAGTCACCAGATCTCAATCCAATAGGGCACCTTTGGGATGTGGTGGACCGGGAGATTTGCATCATGGATGTGCAGCCGACAAATCTGCAGCAACTGCGTGATGCTATCATGTCAATATGGACCAAACTCTATGAGGAATGTTTCCAGTACCTTGTTGAATCTATGCCACAAAGGATTAAGGCAGTTCTGAAGGCAAAAGGGGGTCCAACCCGGTACTAGCAAGGTGTACCTAATAAAGTGGCCAGTGAGTGTTGGTTGAAAAAAAGGCAAACCTTTGGTGAGGAATTTCACACAAAAATAGCTAGGGTCCCAACTTTTAAAAAAAAATCAATTGTTTTTATTACATTCATTAAAGACAGCAACTGGATTATTTCTCCATTTTAGCTAGGTTTAGTGAATTTGGTTGTTTTAGGAGGTCAACACACTTGTTCAGAGTACAGTGGCTAGTTATTGCCAAGTCCGAACGTTCACACCTTCACCACGCTAGTATGATGCTGTTAAACATGGCAGAAATTAGACTTCTTTATTCTGCTGCTTAAAATTCCCTCAGTAGCCTGAACTACGTCATGTGTCGTACTGTAATACTGTACTATTGTCTGTCTTACAGTCATCGTATCCACAGGAGTCAGGATGCCACTTGGTAATGTAAATCCTGACAGAGCACAAACTCACTCCTATCTGTATGAGCGAAGCAGAACAGGGTGTACAGCCAACAAGATTCAACACTGGCATAACAACACTACCCGTCCCACATGAGCCAAGGCTCTCTTACTTTTCTCTCACGCTCTCTAAACACATGCACGCATGCATGCAAGCACACAAAAACTTTGGTGTTTAGTGTACCCTGCGAGATGAGCCTACCAAATATAAAGTATTTCCGACTTATCTATCTTTCTTCATGTGTCCATGGAAAGGTATGGGCAATAAAACACATTTTCTTAGGACAAACGTGACTGTAATGAATCAAGTCTTCATTCATTCATTCATTCATCATCGGCCACTTTTCCAGGGTCGGGTCACAGTGGCAGCAAGCTAAGTAGGGCACTCCAGATTCCCTCTCCCCAGCAACGCCCTCCAACTCCTCCTGGGGGATCCCAAGGCGTTCCCAGGCCAGATTGGCCATGTAGTCCCTCCAGCGAGTTCTGGGTCTACCCTGGGGTCTCCTCCCAGTTGGCCATGCCTGGCAAACCTCCAAAGGAAGGTGCCAAGGAGGCATCCTAATCAGATGCCCGAACCATCTCAACTGGCTCCTTTCGATGCAAAGGAGCAGTGGCTCTGCTCCAAGCTCCCTCCGGATGTCCGAACTCCTCACCCTATCTCGAAGGCTGAGTCCAGACACCCTACAGAGGAAACTCGTTTCAGCCGCTTGTATCCGCGATCTCACCCTTTCGGTCACTACCCAAAGCTCATGACCATAGGTGAGGGTTGGAATGAAGATTGACTGGTAAATTGAGAGCTTTGCCTTCCGGCTCAGCTCCTTCTTCACCACAACGGTCTGGTACAATGTCCACATTACTGCTGATGCTGCACCAATCCGCCTGTCAATCTCCCGCTCCATCCTACCCTCACTGATCTTTTGTCTTTTATCTAAGCCTATGTCTTGCACTGATCTTTTGTCTTTGTCTTTTATCTAAGCCTATGTCTATTTTTCACATAATGACAGACAGAGTACCCCCCTTCATTTCACTGCATGTTTTACTTTGCATTTCTGTGCATGTGACAAATAAAGTGCTTGAACTTGAACTTGAACTCGTGAACAAGACCCCGAGATACTTGAACTCCTTCACTTGAGGCAACAACTCATCCCCAACTCGGAGGGAGCAATCCACCATTTTCCGGTAGAGAACCATGGCCTCAGACATGGAGGTGCTGACTCTCATCCCAGCCATTTCACACTCAGCTGCAAACTGCCCCAGTGTGCACTGGAGGTCGCATTCTGATGAAGCCAACAAAACCACATCATCTGCAAAGAGCAGATGCAATTCTGAGGTTCCCAAAGCTGACACACTCCTCACCTTGGCTGCGCCTTGAGATCCTGTCTTTAGTCTTAATCAAGTCTGTCTTTAGTAAACTGTGAAAAGCCTGGCAGACCTAAGTAATAGCAAGCTGCACATTACTAATGCAACAGCCCGCTGAATTGGATCACTAAGAACAAAACATATTGGATATCTTGTAGAGCAGTGGTTTTCACAGGAACACATTTAGTGATGCCCCCACAGTCTAAGCCGCCTGGTATTAGTCTCAGTTATTGCTCCTCCACCGTGACACCAAGAGCTCAGTGCCTGTTCGTTGCTCCAGTTTGTGATAATGACACAAAAGGTGGATATTATTATTATAATCATTTATCAATTTCTCAAATTAATTACAGAATGAAATATGAGACTTTGATTTTACATCAGCAAAAACCACCGAAGATAACTTTCTCCCAAAGATTCTTTTAAATATAAGACCACACACATTAGCAAATGCATCAGACTGTGTGCTCCATCAGGATTTAAAAGACAAAAAAAAGCTTGAGCATAATAACTACAGTTCTACACTGGCCTAAAAGTACCAACCAACTAAATGGAAAGTTAAGTGAAGGCAAAGATTCACCAGAAAGAGGTCTGGTAGACAAACAGCTGAATAACTCATTGACTTACAAAGCTGTAGCTCTTTGAAAAGCCCCATTAATATCACAGTATAAATCCCATTTGAAAAGCATTAGATGGCTCACATAAACCTCCCTGACTTGAAATCACCTTTTTACTTTCCAGTTTCTGTCTGCTGGTTTCTTCATATATCTCTCTAACCTCGATATTTTTCTAACTGTGTTTCTATCTGTTGATTTGTCTGCCTTATAATTTTACCTGCCTGTCTCTGATTCTACTTGTCTGTCAGTCTGTTTGACTGAGTGTCCATCTACCTGTCCCTCTGTTTGTATCCGTCTATCCATTGGTTTGTCCTTCCATCTGTCTGTCTGCTTGATCATTCATCTATCCGTCTATCTGTCTGTCCATCTGCCTGTCTTTCTTTCCTGGTTGTGGTTAGCACTCGTTGCGTGAGCATGCAATTGTTAAGTGGAAAACGCTGAGTCAGGCTGGCATAATCCTGAACACCGCATGGTAAGAGAGGTAAGTGAGGACACATGTCCAATAACCAGACATGACTCACTGCTCTGAGCAAATTTCCCGACTGAGGGAAAAAAAATCCAGTCCATAGTTCCCAAAATCTTGGTCTTTGAAGTACAAATTTGCTTATGTGGATTCTGCACATAGGATGCAACAGCCAACAGAAGCACTTTTTCTCAGTCTGTCTCCTGCTACCACACTCTCCCTCTGTCCAAATCTGTGCTCAGCCGAATCTTGTCAACTTAACACACACCGACAGACAAATTACACTGGATATCAAAGGATCAACTGGGATCCCGCTGCTTAATTCACACATCTGCGTGATTGCATATATGTTTGTATGTGTGTGTAAGTGTGCATGCTTTATTCACAGTTGTAGAAGATTAGAAAGGATAAGACCCAGGTTTGACTAAGGACTGTTGACTCTAAATTATTCTCAGCGTGCGTATGTTTGTGTGTGGATGCACAATCATCTTAGATTAGTGCATGTAATACCTATGTGTTTCAACAGAATATACAACAGTCAGAATGAAAACCTTTGTAATTCTTTGTAATCCAAACTGAAGAGGTCACTAATACCCTTTTACACCAAAATTAGCGTGTATAAGCAGGTTTTTTAAAGGCGGATAAACCCACTAAAAATAGGCAATTGACTCCTTTCACAGTGCCTGCAGACCCTTTTTTTTCCTTCTGTAGCATCATCTTTGACGTCATGACGTTCGCGATGTCACGAACGCACCAGAAAACAGGGAAGTAAACAGTAGAAAGCAGCACAGAAGCCAGAGAGACGGTGGTTAACGTTACTTTTTTACATCTTGTACTTCAGTCTCTCTTTCAAACCATAGAAACTCAACAGACTGAACGATGTTCCAGCGCTACTTCAACGGAGACGCTGTACCCACAAACAATAAATATTTTTCCTCCGTTGCCGGCGCGATTTTATGATGCGCGGACAATGGCACTACGTCATCGCGCAAATTAGCGTGTTCACCCGGGTGTCGCATTTACATCAATGCCGATCGGAGGTGGAGCCGATAAATACTCGTGACTACCGCAGAGTCATTTGACCCGGGAGTGAATACCGACTGTACCCTTTTACATTGACCACCAAAGGCGGATGCTAGCGGGTGTTAGCGGGTTTTTTGGCCAGTGTGAAAGGGGTTTTAGATGAGTGATGAAACGTTTCTCTCAAAAAACGCTGTGTCCAGATGAACTGATTCACCTTTTTGTGACTTTGTAATTCTACCGTAGTTAGAAAAAGGTGACACCCAGCACAAATTAACTGTACTCTGCAGGTACTGTACCTGAATGGCCCGCTTGTATCTAGAGTGTCAAAACGTTTGTCTATTTGTTTGACTAATGTAAAATTAGAGAGAGAGTGCATTTCATTTTACCTTCTGCAGTTCTGTGACATACTGAGCCACCATAAAGGCTGACAGTGTTTTAAATTTCTCAGCGGCAGCTGCAATGTGTGAATACATCCTCTCTACCAGCCGAGAGCACTGGAGATAGACATCACTGTTTGGACCTAAAAGGTGAGGGTGAGAGTTGAGAGGTGAGAGGTGAAAGAGAGAGGGGGGGGGGGGCAGACAGAGACAAGAAGAAAAAAAAGTGGCAAGGAGCAAACCTCATCACTGTATTGCCACAGACCTCACCAACATGGTATTCTAAGCAGGTAAAAGCAAATGTCAAGAATTATTTGTAAACAGCATTTTACCAAGGTCTGGCGGTTTCACACAAAACCAGAATTTTTCCAATTGAAACTATCAGCTATTTTCCTCCAGTATAATTTTGGACCAATTTAATTCCACTGTGTTTCCATGTCCGTACTTTTTACGGTTTCTGCACAGTCTCATTGAATGTTAATGCGTGTCTGTGTTGGTTACCAGTGTCACTGTCTCCTCTTTGTCGACCCTCTTGCATTATGGATGCTACCAGACGATAGAACACATTCAGAAATGATGGAGCTGCATTCGGTATTACCTATAGAGCCAGATGCATGCACACAGACACATACACATGGTCAGACAAGGGTTGATTCATTTTACATCTACAGTTTCAAAGCACAGTATATGACTACGCCATATATGACTGCTGTCAGACTGTACCGATCAGTAGTTCTCACTTGGGTCCTCACATACCACCTGTGCTGCTGGCTTTTGTACTGAAGGTTTTCCATTCTGCCAGGTTAATCACGTTCACCTGATGTTCCCGTTATTCCAGCCTCCAATCATGGAGGTTTTAGACCTTGAATAAGAGGTGAAAATAATTCACTACCTGGTAGAATAGAAAACCGGCAGTACTGGTAGTACCCAAGGACCAGATTGAGAACCACTGGTGTAGATTTGCAAAGAAGACTTGGGTTAAATAAAAATTAAAAAAAACCCTGCAAGGTACAAACATATCTGAAGACTTCCATCCAAAACACATTACTGTTAGCTAACCAATTCTCCAAATCTACTTAACATTTTGCCTGCATTACTGATTGCTCTCTCAGCATATTTGACTGCTTATAATATTGAAGCATTATATGTCAAGAGCTGATATTTAGTTTTGCTATCAGTCACAGACAAGGAAGCTCATTAGTTTGGTTCAGCTCACAGATAATGGAGCCTGTCTATTCAGCTGTGTGGCGGAACTGTCTCTCTATTCTTAAACTATACCAATTTTCCACTGACTGGGCAAAAGTGTGATTACAGTCTACATATTGTACAGACGACTCATGAATTCACCAAACAAAATAGTTTTCCTCTGGCTTTGCTTGGAATTCTGGATCAAGCTGTAAAAGTGCTGCATCATGTACCATTCAATAATCTAGTCAAGTCAAGTCAATTTTATTTGTATAGCTCAATATCACAAATTAAAAATTTGCCTCAAGGGGCTTTACAGCAACACAACATTCTGTCCTTAGAGTCTCGCATCGGATAAGGACAACTCCCTAACAAAAACCCTTTAACAAGGAGAAAAAATAGGAAGAAACCTCAGGGAGCACAATAGAGGAGAGATCTCTCTCCCAAGACGGACAGACGTGCAATGGATGTTGTGTTTACACAGTTAAACAACTAGTTGCTTAACATTTCTTATGCCTTGTGACTGATGGGAAGAGAAGAAAAGAAAGTGAATCCCAGTTCGGTCTTACAGCAAAGTCACAATGCAAACTGTAACTGAAGATGGGGAGAAAAAAAAGTTGGATTCCCATGACGGCACCAATTGAACTTCTGCCCTTAACTTCTGTCCCCCTTCTGTTCTCTATTCAACACCTCTGCAAAGGAGGGAGGTACAGAGAGAGACGAAGAGAGTGAAAGACATAAAAGGGGAGGGGATGACGTCACCGGCTCTAGTCAGAGCTGGGTAATGCTTTCCATCTACCCTAAACCAATCTGTGCCAACCCACACTGCATGCCAGCTTCTCTACCTTGTTCCTTTCTGCTCCTTTCGGCCTGTTTGCCTTCTTCCCCCTCCTTTTTCTCTCCTTGCTCCTCTCTTTTCCCTCTTACCCCAACTGTCTCTCGTCCCCTCACACTTCTCCTTTGCTCCAGTTTCCTTCTCTTTTCCTTTATCTCCTACTTTTCATCTCTGCTGCTCTTTCCCTGCCTCATTTCCTCCCCTCTCTTCATCTCCCCCTACCTATATCTCACCTCCCTCCCTTTCTTAAAAACATTTTACCTCCAGTCTCTGTATCTGCAAATTCCCTGTCTATTCATTTTTAACTGCTCTCCCTCTGAGCCCCTCCCCTTCAGTCTTTTGTTCTGGCTAACATCTGATACCAGTTAAACTGGTGCCTGCCCTGCTCCACAGTGCCATTCACAGTGGTTACCTCAATTCAGTCCTGTTCTATAACCACAAGGAGTGAACATAAAAAAAAGCCTGTGCTTCAGACAGAGAAAATTTGACTGGAGATTTTTACATTAAAGTTGATGTAGTTGTAGAAAGTGCTTTGTTTTTTAAGAAATCATTAAGCTCATGTTCATAGGTCAAGAGGAGAGTTTCAATGCTTCAAACAAACAATTATTTCGGGGGCTCAGAGCATTTATTCATTACATCCAGGATGGTGCTAAGTTTCTACTCAAGTATAAACAGGAAAAGAAGTAAATTTTAGAGCTATAAGCCACTTTTTACAACTGCAGCATAGCGATGGTGTGCTTCAACAGCTTTTGGTTTCAAATTTTTCTGAGGCATTGTGCAAGCTCAGCAGAGACAGACACACACCAAATACTCATGAAATCATGGATTCAATCCTGGCTCTTGACCTTTGGTAAATGTCATTCTCCTCTCCCCCTCCAGTCTTTCCAATGCTTACTCTTGCCACTGTTCACTGTCTAATGTAGCAGAAGTGCTGTAGGATGATGACAAAAATAAATCTCTGCTCATAGGTTATACATTTACTTTTGATTCTCTTGTTTTTACATTAAACGAAAATAATTCGCTTGAGGGATGTCCATTTGGAAGATTTTTCTAGATTGTCCCTCAAAACAATCAGTGCTGCCGGACCTAGACAACTTTCACAAACTTGTGAAAGTCATCTGGATTTGGAAGCCAGGGCCCTCCTTTACTTACTTACCCAAATGGCATGTGTAGTACAAACTATATGACCTGACTGGCAGAGACTTGTACAGAAGCATGTAACCTCAAAACACACTCTAACCGCATAAATGTGTTTTATCTACAAATATCAGAATGCCCACATTCAGTCCTGAATCTGAAAGGGCAAATTCAGTTCCAGTGCACAACAACAAACATTTTGATTGCCCCCCAACTTTTGAAAAACATCTTATTTTACAGGATAATTAGTCTACATTGGATCAAATCTCCACTCTCTTACAAGCTCTTACCTATCTGCTCATTTGCTTGCTGACTTACACACACACACACACACACACACACACACACACACACATGTGGACACCCATCACCCATCCACCCATCCATGCATCTATACCTCAGGATGACACTGGATGATCGCAAATAGCGCCTCATGCACCGCCAGGAAAGCCGACTGGTAGACAGTTGGAGTCAAATGGTCCAGAGGCACCACTTGAAGCGCTCCAAGAACCTGGGTCACATGATGAGGGTTGGAGATTTGCCCCTCCCCATATCGCAGCAATGATGTCATCGACGTGACCATGGGGATGGTAAGGGAAAGGGTCAGATCAGGGTCCTGGCTAGATGCCCTCACTAGAAACTATGAGACAAAAATGTGGCAAAGAACAGAAAGAAAGACAGACAAATCCAGCAACAGACACAACACACAGAGACCCCCCCCCCCAACACACACACACACATAAAGATACATAGACACACACAAAGGTGATTTCAGATGCTTATTGATACCAAGAGCACAAGCCAGCATGCTGCTTTGAATGGACAGTGGACTAACTAGAGTTATAAGAGAAAAGGGGTGGGGGCATGACAGAGAAAGCGATTGAGAGATGACTGAGACAGACCATCTGATAGAGATATAGATAGAGAGACAAGATAGATATAGATGGAGAGGTCAGAGGATAACAGAGACAAAACATTATCACAGAACATGCTTAGAATGGTAAAGAATGGTGTGTATAGTATGTGCGTATGTGCGTGTGTGTGTGTGTAGCATGGTTAAACAGATTGCTTCGTTGACTCTGCTACTCCACCCTGACGGCCAGCAAGCCTGATGGGAAACACATTGACGACTGAGGCTACATCCATTGAATTACAATGAGTAGAACAAGCATGCCTAAAATAATCAAAATTGTGCATTGGTCATTTTGTTGCTGGGTCACTTAAGATGCCTGTGACAGGACTGCAAACAATGCTGTTGCAGAGATAAGTACTGGTGCAGAGTGTAGTATAGGACCACAGTACATTTCAGCTAAAGATTTGCACCGTTAGTTGTATTGAATATTCCACATTTCTAAATCTCCTTCAGCTCACACATTAAAGTCAAATGCGCTTTTCTACAACAAAACTGTCAAAGAATTCATAGCAGTCATTTTAAGTGTACTGAACAAGATTCATATAACATAGCACCAAGCGTCCTTTCTAATTCTTTGGCAGGGTCATTTTTTTCTCCTCTGAGAATGACCCCAAAACCTCTGATGTCTTTGGAGGAGTTTGTTAGAAAAGCGTTTCAGTTTAGCTGTCTCACAAGTTTCTCCTGTGACTAAAGATCAAGATTGCCCACATACTGTATATGCTACGAGCTGCAGGGTGTTAATTTAAAAACGCATTTTATGAAAACCCGCCATTTAGACCCTTTGTTATTCAAAGCTCTGTGACACCAAAACGCTTTGTTCTTTTAGACTCAGCCAATGTGGCTTTACCCCACCCCTATTCAGCGGTCAGAGAGAGACTGGACAGGAAACCATGGAACGCTCATCTTCAGAAAATTCATCATTCGCCACTGACAAATCAGCCAAGAAGAAATCCTTTACTACTTTTCGAGTCAAATGCTTCTGATAACATTCGCTGACATACAGTGAATTGATACTAAAATTAGACAAAGTCAGCTATCTTGTTTATATATACTGTTCATATGCACCATGCACAAGTCTGCATGATGTAAGAGAGGAAAACCAACTCCACACCTGCATAAAAAGTCAATGGTTTTTAAGCCACTACTAATGCCAAGTCATTGATAGTTTAAGAAAAAACTATTTCTGTTCATTTGGCAGTTTTCAAAACCAGTTTCAAACCATTTTAAACTGATTAAGTGTATGGAATCTGATACCCTTGGTTCAGCCCCGCTGTTTATTCTTTTGATTCTAAGTGACGTTTATTATTTTGATATTAAGAGACTAGATTGTATTTGCTTGGACCTCACACAATGCAGTCAAAATCTGTATACATCTGCACATGATCTACTTAACATTAATTAAAAACAGCAAATCTGATCGTCAAAAGTCAATCCATGCCCATCTTTATGCGTGTGGATGGCTATGTGCTCATATTACATGCAAGCTTTTGTTTGTTTCTTTGTGCCAACATGTTTGCAGTGCATTCGTTTGTATGTCAGTTTTCTTGTGCTTTCTCATATTCTGTCTGTCTGTGTTTGTAAATGCTTGAATCTTATTGAGCGTGTCTTTCTCACCACCATAGCGGATATGATCTGTGGTGCAATAAGCCTCAGAGCTTTGGAACAGGGCTCAGGTAAATTGCAACAGCACAACAGCTTTAGGACAGTTACTGCAGACAGCGCCTCCTAGAAATCACAGGAACAAAGAGAAGCAGGCAGAGAGAGAGAGAGAGAGAGAGAGAGAGAGAGAGAGAGAGAGAGAGAGAGAGAGAGAGAGAGAGAGAGAGAGAGAGAGAGAGAGAGAGAGAGAGAGAGAGAGAGAGAGAGAGAGAGAGAGAGAGAGAGAGAGAGAGAGAGAGAGAGAGAGAGAGAGAGAGAGAGAGAGAGAGAGAGAGAGAGAGAGAGAGAGAGATCATTTTAGCCAGGATGTCATATGAATGCAAATAGGCCTACATTTCACTGGAAAATTAGATTGGGTGTAGCTGAAACAGAATGCAAATGACCCACACACCCACCCCCCCGCCACCCAATTGCATATATAGGAACTTTTCATGGATAGATCATGTACTATAGATATTCATCATACAGGGATAATATCACAATAGGAATGGGAACAACAGGAACTTTTTACATAGGGATCATGAAATATGGAAACTTTTTGACTGGATTTTCAGAGGCACTGCAGAGTTCATGAATCATGGCTGCCAGGGGCATAATTTACAACCCTGCATATCCCTCCTGATCTTTCTGGGGGACTGCTCACCTTTTAATGCCCCTCTCTGTGTTTTCATTCAGTTTGTTTTCTCTTGTGTTCTGATTAAATTTAACAATCTGTTAATTTATTATATTTGCTGAAAATAGGAAAACACCAAATATGTGGTCTCCATGGTTAAGTTAATGGTTCAGCTGTGGTTAGAGCCAAATATGTCTAAAACACAAATACTCCCTCTAGTGCTTCTGGGAACTAATTACCGCACATTTGACCCTTACAAAAAACTAGGCAAGGGATTTACAGTTTATAAAAATCACATGTGTAGTATATCTCATAAAAATACATTGTGAAATGTAAATAGCAAAAGGATAAAGAATTGTCTTAAGTGATTTGCATTTGGTATTCATACTTTTGTTATGAAATCGGTATTTTGAGACACTCTGAGCTGTAAAGTATGCCTGGTTGCAGCATATCAAAAGCTTCTGTAGTGTGGAGTGGGGGGGGGGGCGAGGGCATAATAAGTTTGACATCCAGTATATGAAGACAGGTTTTATATAATAAATGTGAGGTCTTGATGAAGAGGATAATCTTTCACTGCTCTCTATGGAAATTCATTTATCTCGAATGGGAGAATATATTTCTGCTGCATTGTTCAATTGCAGGCACACTGCATTGAGATACAGATGGTGGACACAATGGATTTATTGCTTTTGCATCAGTCATGGTTGCAGACATCATTTTTTCCCCTCTCTTAATTACTTGAAGTTTTTGCAATGAAAACATTGCATCAGTGAGTCCGTGGTGTAATAAAAACATATTGGTTGATTTAGGACTGATAATGAAAACCATGCCCAGTTACTCTTCTCAGTATATATGACCCATGGGAAGCCTTTTAAAGCCCAGCATATAGTTTTAACAACATCAACATATTGCAAGCTATTATTATAAACTATTATACCAATTTTTTTAAACATTACTTTTTTGCATTTTTGCCGTTATTGGATAAAGGATAGTGAAGTGGCAGACAGGTAACAAGGGGTGAGAGGGATGGGTACGACATGCAACAAAGGTCACTAGCTGGAATAGAATCGGGGATGTTGCAGTTATGTGGCATACGCCATAAACAATCGGCTACCGGGGCGCATCAATATGATCCCAATTTTACCTTGTAGTTTCCAACATACAGCTTGCCAGTGTCCAGTCCCTCTCTGACCAGCAGTAGAAATACGCTGAACCGTCCAGTGGTGCTCCTTTCCAGCAGGTGGCGCAGAAGCTCTTCTACAACTGGTTCCAGCTCTCCAATATCACTTAATGACAGCCAGGGAGCTGTATTTGATGGAGGGTAAAAAAAAAAAAAATTTACACGTGAATGGCAGTAAAAAAAATTGGGTCTATCAAAATAAAATCTATCAAGTGTGCATATTAGAGCCCTATAGATTCAAGAAGTCTGTGGTATACTGAGGAAAGTTGGTCAATTTGAGGTCTTTTGCGAAAGACCTTTGACAGTTGTGAGCTTCTTGCATGCTCATGTTCCTCTAAAGAGATACTAAAAAAAAGTGTTAAAAAAGAAACAAATGAAAACGCATAAAAAAAAGAAGCCCAACAACCGGTTGGTCTGTCTGTAAGTGTTATAAAGTATCAACTTCTGTTATAACTTTTATTTGTGCAATTTGCTGGTATGGTCTGTATAAGGATGAAATTAGCTGATAGTATCGGCTGTCTGGGTGCTGGTGTCTCTGCTAGGATCAGTATGTGTGCATGTGTCTGCTTACCTGCCAGAAGTCTGTATACATTCTGCATTATCTGAATGTACAGTTCATCCACCTCCTCTACTCTCTTCCTCTTCTCTCCTCCCTCTTTCTCCCTCTCTCCTGTTGTCTTCTCAACTGCAAGGTAGAATGTGGACAGAAAGTGGAGAGAAGAAACCAAAAAGTCCACTGGCCTGGAGGCAGAGCTTAACTCCTTGAGGATCTGCTGGCAGAAATTGCGATAGAGGGTCATATGACTCAGTGTGCGCTGTATACCAATCTGCTCTTTATCATCGTCCATTGGCAGAGTGGAAAGTTCGCAGCGGAGCATGACGGTAACAACTTCTACCAAAAAACCTTGGCCAAGGACACCAACAGTCTCGGGCTTCATAATGGTTTTTATGGCTGGTCCCAGTGCTGATGTGATTCTGGCTAACATTTGAGCCAAAGTTTGGTCCCATGTGCTCCTCCCCAAGGTAGAGGTCATTACTTGGCAGAAAGATGTAAGTGATGCCAGCAGCAGATGAAGGGACAAAATGGTTGGTGGTCTACCGAAATTAGTTGCATTCCCTGGATTGGGGGCTGTTTGAGCCATAACGGCCAGCTGCCTGCCTGTAATTTCGTCACTGGTGAGATAGGACGTAAACTGCTCTAGGTTGAGCCGAACACTGCTGTTTCTGTTTATTATCAACTGCATCAGGGCTCTGATGAAACCCTGTGTTGCCTTCATAAAATTCAACCAATCTGGGCTACTTGTA